>NC_079428.1:17403546-17492294 GCF_026213295.1 Gadus chalcogrammus
CAATCAGTGAAGAGAAATACCAGACTAAAGTAACGCATTGTCGAGACAAAAGCTGCAGTGCTTCCATGTTTCGCCGTAACATAAAGCTGTGTTGTCTTTACTAGTTTCACTACAATGTAATGACCACTAGCTAGTGGAAAATACATTTGTGTCTAGTACAGTGATATATTTGTATATGTTAGGCTATATATTGAGATGGCAGTGTGCATTGAGTAGGCCATTGAGTAGGCCATAACATTACAATATTTCATGGATGCAAGCAAGCCAAGACAATCAATCTATATCTATAGCCTACATGCCAACACACACGCACGCACACACACACACACACACACACACACATACACACACACACACACACACACACACTCACTTTAAAGACTGGTAAAGCAATAGGAGCCTGCATTGGCTAAAGTTGTTGGGATGCACGTTATTTTATAACAGGCAGGGGCAAAGTTGTGCATTACAATGCAAACACGACAATAATTGGCACCGTTCTTGCACACTCAGAAGAACATGAACTGAATAAATGCCAGGTATATAGCATATCGGAGACGGGCACACAATCAGTGCATTTGCAAATGAGAGCCTGCAGTATGACCGATCTTGTGACATTATTTAACCAGCTAATACGATCAGACAGATACATCATTGATCACACATAAGCCCACAACAAGCCCAACATCACCACGGCAGGTGCACTCTCTCGCACATTCACACAATCACTCCAACTCCAAGGCAAGGCTGTTTCACTAAGACCACAAACAACCACAATTTACCAGCCTACATATCCAGAACAATGCGCAACAATCAGTTCATTGCGTATCTTCTGTTTGGCGTACATGGCTAATTTGCAAAGGCTACTTGCACAGGACTGTCGGCTCCGCTTGTCAAAAAAATAGAACGTATTTGTGAATAAATGCTTTGAATTCTGAATACTGGACTTGGTGAGCTTAAATAGGCTATTAAGTTACCTTTAGTGAGATGGCCTAAAACGGAATACAAATGAATTATTCTAGGACATAGGCTTTCAGGATCAATTCAGAGGTTCAACTGTTCGGGATTCATTTTGCTTAGCCAGTGAAAGTGACCAGCTGTAGATTCCGCACTGTTAAAAATACCTCACTACAAGTAGGCTACAAGTCCTCCAAATAATTCAGCAGAATTGCATTACTGCCACAAGCATAGGCAGCAGTAGTCATTATGCGCTAAAATGGTCCCTGCCAGTGTTTTTCTATTCTGATGTTTGTGGATGAATCTTTCAGCTACAGCTTTGTTACATTTCCTTGAGATGGTTTGCTGGTTTAATACAGCAATACATCAAATGATGTAAAATGATGTGTCCGTTGCGTGGCATGTGTCCGTTGCGTGTCATGTGAGAGCCGTATACGCATTTTAAAAACACCTGTAATCAGCGTGACTATGACTTTCCGAGCGGATCATGGGGGGCTCTTCAATCATTTATTTTCAGGATTTTCTCCCGTCATCCTCCAGTTTATCGCAAACATCTGGAGATAAGTCGGTTTAATTAAATACTCAAGTGAAATACAAGTGTACCTCCAAATTGCACTTATTGTACAGTACTTCGGTAAGGGCATTTACAATCCATCACTAAAGTTTTGATAGAGTATTCTGATCCAGCGGATTTAAAATGTATTTGTATAATCTTCACAAATCTTGCAGCAATGCAATGTTAATATATCATCATGGGAAATGAGTATTCTGATTCAGCGCATTTACTATTTATTTGTATAATCTTCACAACTCACAGCAATGAAATGTTAATTTATCATCATGGGAAATAGCATATAAACAAGCTTCATATAAATTCATTTCTAAGCAGTAGGCCTACTACATATTTCTCAACGTAAACATCATGACCATAAGCCATCCCAAAGTTTTCACACCTTTCACACAGTAGGGCAGCATTAGTCATACATAATTAACAACACATCAAAGAAACTTTATTGAGGGATAGCAGTGAAAAAAACATCTGCGTCTTGGGTAAAGTTGGGCTATGCTTAATGTGAGGAGCAGGGCCCGATTGGAAGGAAGCCCATTCAGGACGAAGTTGACCTGGAGAAGGCAGCTGCAGGCAGATGAAGATGGGGGGCTCTACTTCTTATTACCACAACAGGAACAGAACTCAGCCAAGCCAATGAATTCAGCCAAGTCACTGAGAAGTCTGTCTGTAACATTTGGAAGATACAGTTCAACCATGTAGGACTTTTGTAATTCCCCATTGTACTTTACAGAGATAGAGCACTTTGTTGCAGTCAGACATTTGTTTTTGTTTACCTTTAACATAGTGAGTCTGGAACACAATAGTTTTGACCTGGCTTGGTGGAAAGCCCACTCACCACGTCAAGGTGCAGGTCATGAGTGGGAAAAAAGGTGTGTGTGTGTGTGTGTGTGTGGGGGCACTCCAAGCGTCCTTCCCTGTGTGTGTGTGTGTGTGTGTGTGTGTGTGGGGGGCACTCCAAGCGTCCTTCCCTGTGTGTGTGTGTGTGTGGGGGCACTCCAAGCGTCCTTCCCTGTGTGTGTGGGGGCACTCCAAGCGTCCTTCCCTGTGTGTGTGTGGGGCACTCCAAGCGTCCTTCCCTGTGTGTGTGTGGGGGCACACCAAGCGTCCTTCCCTGTGTGTGTGTGGGGGAGCACTCCAAGCGTCCTTCCCTGTGTGTGTGTGTGTGTGTGTGTGTGTGTGTGTGTGTGTGGGGGCACTCTAAGCGTCCTTCCCTGTGTGTGTGTGTGTGTGTGTGGGGGCACTCCAAGCGTCCTTCCCTGTGTGTGTGTGTGGGGGGCACTCCAAGCGTCCTTCCCTGTGTGTGTGTGGGGCACTCCAAGCGTCCTTCCCTGTGTGTGTGTGGGGGCACTCCAAACGTCCTACCCTGTGTGTGTGTGTGGGGGCCCTCCAAGCGTCCTTCCCTGTGTGTGTGGGGGCACTCCAAGCGTCCTTCCCTGTGTGTGTGTGTGTGGGGCACTCCAAGCGTCCTTCCCTGTGTGTGTGTGTGTGTGTGTGTGGGGGCACTCCAAGCGTCCTTCCCTGTGTGTGTGGGGCACTCCAAGCGTCCTTCCCTGTGTGTGTGTGGGGCACTCCAAGCGTCCTTCCACGGGGGTTGGGCACCTTCCTCCATGGCCTCCTTAAATCGATTGTACTCCGGATACACCGGTAGCCTGAGGACCAGGGAACAGGTATTGGCCGTGGGGGAAAAGGGCCGTCCATCTTCCTCATGGAGGAATTCAAGCCGGGGTCCGATGGGAAAACCCACAGCAGGAATCCTTTTGAGGCCCATGGCAAACGCCAGAACCTCGAGACTCGTATCTCCATCTGTTAGTACATAAGAGATAACTTGTAAGAACGACCGCATGTGAACATTAACAGGAATTTTACACTTCCTGACATGTGCCAATCTTTCGTCGTCCTTAGTTAAGATAAGATATACTTTATTAATCTCAGCAGAGAAATGTAGGTTATGTTTTATGTTGGTTTAGGTTGCATTTCTCAGATCACAATAGAAATGTTCAAAAGTCCTTGTTTAACCCTAAGTGTGCACTAATAGTGTCATTCTTTCGAAAAAAATATAAAATGTGTTATGCTGGTTCTGTCACAATCGGTTCACTATAATTCCCTATGCAGTGCTGTATTTACAGGTATGCCTAGGTTCACAAATCAAATAGTAAATATTTTCATGTGTGCATTTGTTCATTCATGCAGAGCTGTAAACAGTCTTGTATTTTTCCTTTGTGTTTTGTGACCCATTATTGTTTGTGAAGACTTAACTTCTACAGGATGCCCCTTTTATATCCATTCATGATAATATCACCTGTTACCAGTTACTAATGTTGAAACAGTTGAACATTGTTGTTTTTTGAGCATTCTACAGCTTTCCTCTTTGGTGGTCCCCTGTTTTGAATTGTGCATCAAATTCAGAATAAGCATATATTAACAAAGAACAATTAGATAGATAAGGGTTGTAGATAGAAACACTTCCTTACCCTCCACCTCGATCAGCCAGTCCCTCCAATATATAAGGGTCCTGGCCTCCTTCCTCCTCCGATTGGAGCCCGGCTCAGACAGGTAGGACGTCATGAATGTGGACTCCAACCGGGAGGCCAGCAGCGGCTCAGGTGTGTCCATGAAGACCCCCTTGAGCTCCTCATGGTGGATCCTCAAAAGAGCTAGAATCCCGAAGGTCTCCAACCCTTCTTTGAATCTGTAAAATCAATGAGATAATAGATCATAGAAAATATAAGGTCTGTTGCTCTGAAGCCTGTTCTAGCCTACTCCATTGTACATAATGTGAAGATAAAAAATCAATTAGACAAGGAATCCTTTCAATTAATATAAATTTAGATTATTTTGGAACACATGATAACTTTTCACTCCAACACAAAGGTCTCAGTCCATTAAATAGTCAATTCCCAGCTCCACTTACTGATTGAGAGCAGTCAAAATACAGCCCTCTGTGAGGAAGTTGAGGGCTGCCCCCAGCAGCTCATCCCTATGCGGGAGGCTCCGCACAAAGGAGAAGGAGCCCATGAGGGAGAGCTCGTCTGTGGCCTCCTCCATAGCCTCCCTGGCACCTTCCACATGTGTGGCATCTGCAATCTAATATCATACATTAGGAACAATAATCATTATTTGGGATTTCTAAGCACTTTCATGGCACAAATTATCTTCTAACAGTAAAGAATGCATTGACATATGTGTATGACATAAATCATACATTGAAATTCAACATCAGTACACTATAGAGCACACCACACAGTATCTTGACACAAAAACGCTTCTCCAAAAAGTGGTTTCAATTAACATTAACCATTTACTTGCCTTTTGGAGCTTGGTCCTCAAATTGTAATCTGTCACCTCTTCCAAAGTGGCAGGAAGAGGGGACAGCTTACAAACCTGTCTGTAGAGGCGCTGTGATAGGAATCTCGGAGAGACCTGCCCCTGCACCAGGCAGAGGGCAATCATCTGCCCCACCAGCCTGTACTGTCCTTTCTGCAATGCTGTGATAAGGGGAAAAGCACAAGGTTATTAAAGGTTGTTGCTCATTTTAAATGCATGTTAAAAACTCTAAATTGCAACGCCCCATACCATAAATTAAATTCAAAGCTTACCAACACTGTTTCAGGGCCAGGGTTGTGTTGCCCTCAGGACCTTCAGATATAAAGAAGTTCTGTATTTGGTCGATGAGGAGGGTACAGAACTCTCTGGTCGGTCCCCCCCTCAATAAATGATTGAAGAGCCCCCCGTGATCCGCTCGGAAAGTCATAGTCACGCTGCGTATACGGCTCTACCAGGACAGCCACGCAACGGAATATATATATAATAGTGAAATGCCATATTGAGAACATTTAGATCGGGGGACACGCAACAATCGAGGGATGTGGACAACCCCGAATATTGACGGCTATTTCGCACATTTTGCCATCACAATTATAGCCTAACATAACACTGTACTAGACACAAATGTATTTTCCACTAGCTAGTGGTGGTCATTACATTGCAGTGAAACTAGTAAAGACAACACAGCTTTATGTTACGGCGAAACATGGAGGCACTGCAGCTCTAGTCTCGACAATGCGTTACTTTAGTCCTGGTATTTCTCTTCACTGATTGGTTAGACAGCCTTCAAACTTAGTGGTCAAGCAAGAAGAGGGAGGGGCTCGTTCTGCATACCTAATAGCCCGGAGTGAATAACTAATAGCCGGAGTGAATGACTAATAGCCGGAGTGAATGACTAATAGCCGCGGCTATTAGTCATTCAAAACCGTACGGAATCCATACGGTTTCCGTACGGAATTCTTGCCAAACCGCACGGATCCGTACGGTTTCCGTGCGGTTTTGCACTTTTACCGCGCCATTCTAGGGCCGGATTGTGGCCTTCTTGGCTTTCCATGGGCTACCTCCAGGTACCCCCTCCATGCCAGGGCGCCCTGATTTTATGTTTATTAACAGCTCCTCCACCGGGGTCAAGACAATTTGAGTGCCAGATCCAGTCAGCCGACTGTCGGCCTTTTTCACGATTGGCTTAAAAAAATGGCTTATTTAAATTTAAACCAATACGATGGTGGGAAAAGCTTACCAGTTTGTATGTTTTGTTTATACTTTATAATTTTTCGCAATTCTGGACCCCCCCCCCCCCCAAAAAACAAAACTCTCCGGTTCTGCACGATTCACGTGAATGACCAAATAGACCAAGAAAACGGCGATTGTCGCAGAAAGCGACAAGTTTGCAGCTTTGTATATGAAGTGAATATTTCACGGAGGGGCGGCGCCCTAGCGCCCTCTATTGACCCACCGCCACTGGTTGATATATCTATCATTTGTTCACTGTATTAGCCTACCAAATCACAGGCCTCTTCAACGGTTAAATCAGACATCCTTTTTTTTCTCACTTCCATTGAAGGACGGTGAATAGTAATTATTATTGGAAGATTGAAACATAATTATCAATAATTAATTCAAAATGTCACTGAATCCGGGGAAGGGGAACATCTTCGTGGAGCTGTGGTTCCCTCTGGTGGTCAGTAACGGACCTCAGCTCATCCTTTGAATTCTACGTTATACATAACAGCATATCAAATATAATTCACCAACATGTTGGACTGCATCTATTCTATCCAGACAAAACCAGACATCTCAAACACTGCATATCTGATTTTATTTGAATTTCTACAGGATAAATAAATAAATACATACAAATGTAATAAATATAACAATGACGTCAGAGAATAATTCAGTTAACATTATCTCTCTCAAACTATTTTTCGGTAAAAACCTTCACTCATACAGACATGAATATAAATAAATACATAAAGTTGATAAGATAACAATTAACCGTTCATGTGCCCTTTTAAAACATATAACAGCAAGGACCATGTTCGATTAGATCTGAATAACAGAATGTCTGGGAACCATTTAGTTTCTTCACATGGTTGTTTGGGTGGAGACTCCTCTGTGAAGTTGTGTGGTGACGCTTGAGACGACCAGATTGACTAAATGTTTTCCCACACTGGTTTACAGTGGTATGGTTTCTCTCCTGTGTGGAGCGTTGGTGTTCCTTCAGAGTATCAGATCTACTAAACGTTTTTCCCCACACTGTTTACAGTGGTATGGTTCTCCTCCTGTGTGGATGCCTGGTGTTTCTTCAGATCACCAGATAGACTAAATGGTTTCCCCACACTGTTGACAGTGTATGGTTTCTCTCCCGTGTGGATGCGCTGGTGTTTCTTCAGATCACCAGATAGACTAAATGTTTTCCCCACACTGTGACAGTGGTATGGTTTCTCTCCTGTGTGGATGCGCTGGTGTACATCAGATGACCAGACTGACCTAAATGTTTTCCCCACTGTTTACAGTGGTATGGTTTCTCTCCCGTGTGGATGCGCTGGTGTTTCTTCAGATCACCAGACTGACTAAATGTTTCCCCACACTGTTGACAGTGGTATGGTTTCTCTCCTGTGTGGATGCGCTGGTGTACAGTCAGATGACCAGACTGTCTAAATGTTTTCCCACACTGTTTACATTGGTATGGTTCTCTCCTGTGTGGATGCGCTGGTGTACAGTCAGATGACCAGACTGTCTAAATGTTTTCCCCACACTGTTTACATTGGTATGGTTTTCTGCTCCTGTTGTGGATGCGCTGGTGTCTCTTCAGTTCACCAGATAGACTAAATGTTCCCCACACTGTTTACAGTGGTATGGTTTCTCTCCCGTGTGGATGCGCTGGTGTCCTCTTCAGACTATCAGAGCGACTAAAGGTTTTACTGCACTTCTCACATCTGTGGCGTCCCGGCTCCTTCTGCTGGAATCTGGCTCGTGCTTTGGACGGTTCCCGGGGAGGCTCCGATTGGTTCTTGATAGGAGGCTGCGACGTATGGGAGGAGACTAGGCTCCACCTTGATTTCTCCACTCCTCAGCAGTCGGCCGTACAGGTCGCCATGGCTCCTCTTCATGTGTTTGTGGAGGAAGATCTGAGACGTGTAGGAGTACGGACACTCGGGACAGGGGAAAGCCTGTGCTGGTGTCAGCTGGGATTTCCCTCCTAGGAGAAAGAGAGAGTCATATGTATTTTATTTTGAGAGTGCTGCTGATGGCTGGTTTAAGCAGCCTCATCTGGCCAGAGTCAGGTGCTTTAGGCTTTGGGGCTTGATAAGGCTGCACATCCTAATCAAGCATACCTGAATTTGTATAATTGGATTGTTTTTTTGAAACCTCCGTAGTACTGTATATTTTTCATTTAGACATTTTTCCAAGTAAGAATATATTTCCTATTATGTTGTCATCTTTTGTTTATTATATTGAAATTTATGTTAAAACTTTACTATTTCCTGTATAATTTCTTGACTGCTTTGTTAATGTAGATGTTTATTGTCCAAGCTCTTTTGAATTAAAATGAGAGATGTGGTCATGAAGTGCCGCATAGAAACCAAACCCTGACAGAAAGGCAGACCTTAGTAGAGCTCTTGTTGTTCCACAGTCGATCAAATCCGATTCCCAGATGTCTGGCGTATTCGTCCCCATACCAGACCAAGAGCTCTGCTCCTGAAGTCACGAGGCCACAGGAGCGATACAGAATCCCTCCTTTGTGCTGAAACGCTATTAGGTTCTGTTCCTCTTCATTGCGAGCACAATTGACGTACCTAACACACAGACAGGTACGTCAACACACCTTTACAGTGTATCTTCTGCATACGTCATAGCAACACAGAAAATATTGTGGATCTAATCAGATAACAGACATGGAGAAATATAAATGTTATCAATCAAGTAATGTAAGTAAGAAAATTGTGAACATTATTCATGCAGTAGATGGTATAAAAGTGAATAGGGTCCTACCTCATCCAGTTAGAAAGTGTCCTCTCTCTTTGCATCAATGTAATCACTGTGTCTGCTCTTGTAGATCTGGAGAAATGTGTTAATCAGACTCTATGCCATCCAATAAACACAAAAGCACACATACATGACTAGATCAAATAAATGAATACAAACACACTGACCTCCCAGGAGTATCCACTCTAGGGCTCCCTCTTCATCTGTCCTGTGTCCTTCGTAGGGTCCAAAGTGTGTTCCAATGGGAAGGCCACCGTCTCCACAGTAAAACACCCCTAGACCGGCCCCAGGGATCCCAGAATCTCTGATCTACCCCACATGAGACAGAGACGGAGAGAGGAGGAGAGTCGTAGAGTGAGAGGAATACATAGAGGGAGGGAGAGGTGGAGGAGGTAGGAGAGATAGAATACAAGAGAGGTAGAGGAGAGCGAGATGGAGAAACATGGAGAAGAGAGATGTAGAGAGATTGAGGCAGGGAGAGACAAAGAGAGGTGAGAGGAATGGAGAGAGGAAGAGAGGTGGTGAGGATGGAGGGGGGGGAGAGGAAGATAAGATATGATAAGAAATGAATGGAGATGAGTAGTTGGGAAACAAGTGAGAAAGAGAGAGATTTAGACAGGAAGAGGGAGGGAGGAAAGGAAAGAGGGGGTTGGGACAGGGGGGGGAGTTCAGAGAGGGAGTCACAAAGAGAGGCAGATAGAGGGAAATGGGGGGAGAGAGGGAGAGATAGACGGAAAGCACGATTCAGGAAGAAGAACCATTGGGGGAGAGATACAGTATATCCATCTGCTTTGGCAATATACCTGTTCACATTACTGTTTTTATATACATTAGCTGGGAAATGTATTAAACAATGAATGTTATACCGTCTCATTGGACGGGGAGAACTTTGTTGTGTTAAAGTACGACATATACCTCAAACCCAGCGGGCAGCGTCTTCTTGGCTCTGTCTTTCTCTCTGACAGCAACGGGGCGATCAGCCACGAAGACGATAGGACCGTGGACCTCGCACTCTTCGAGGAAGAAAGTCCTACACTCATCACAGACTGGAGAAAGTTCATTTATTTATTATGTCCAAAAGAGCTTCAGCTACAAATCTATATTAAATAGACAGAAACAGGAAGATTAAAAATTGGTTTGTGAATGAAAAGAGGTGGGGAAAAAGAGGTGGGGAGAGAGAGACAGAGACAGAGACAGAGAGAGAGACAGAGACAGAGACAGAGACAGAGACAGAGACAGAGACAGAGACACAGACAGAGAGAGAGACAGAGACAGAGACAGAGAGCCCTCTTACAGAAGTAGTCGTCATCCTTAGGTACTTCCGGTTCTTGGTAGTTAACTCTGAGAACATTTCTCAGGTTCGTCTCTCTTGAATAAACACTTGAGCCCTGCAAATGTTCATGGAGAACTGACACACACACACACACACACACACACACACACACACACACACACACACACACACACACACACACACACACACACACACACACACACACACACACACACACAGTTACAGACTATACGTGCACAAAAAGGTGTTATTGCAGTGAAGCAGTGGTGGGATCAGAGCTAACCCAAGGAGACCTCCTCCTGGACTGCAGAGCCCCTCTCTACTCCTCCTCCGGGGGGGTCGATCTCTGGATGAGAAGGAGTGGTCCCTCCAGAGACCTCCTGGTCACTCCACCCCCACCCTGAGAGACTCTGACAGACAGAACGTCTAGTTAGGAGTACTCCCAGTTTTTTTAATGTGGGTAGGTGCTAGGGCTGTACGGTATGGACTAAAATGTACATCACGGTAGGGCTGGGCGATAACGATTATTAATCGCGATAAATCTCACGTCGATTACGGCGATAAGCATTAGACATAAATGCTCGATATGAAAAAAAGGTTTGTTTTTTTTTTGTTTTTTTTTTAAACAACATTTCTGATGTGGATTTACCTGACAGCCAATGCGGCAGAAATAAACAAAATAGTCAGATCGCAGTTTTGCTGTTAATGCCTAAGTACACGCCCATTACCTGGTGCACACACACACACACACACACACACACACACACACACACACACACACACACACACACACACACACACACACACACACACACACACACACACACACACACACACACACAGCCTATCAACAACAATGAAAATAAGAGAAAAGAAAAAATATATATATATTTTTTTTTATATTATATATCGTGATTAATATCGATATCGAAAAAAAAATCGTGATAATATTTTTTGCAATATCGCCCAGCCCTATATCACGGTAAGATTTGAGGAATAGACGGTAACGGTATTATATCACTGTATGTTAATTGTATCTTCTAATTTCGATATAAATGCCTCTGAAGGGGGAAAAATACTGGAAAGGCATCAAAACCACATCAAAAAATTAAATTAAAGTTACTTCCATCTCTGAAAAACACTAATGATTAATAGTATGGATTTGTTTCTCCACTTGCTTGTGGACCTTGCCGTATAGTTTTGGCATCTCAATTTGGCTGAAGTGTGTGCGGGCATGTAACGCGTACCTGGGATCGAGTGTTTTGACCATCTCTTTAAAGCCCTTTCTATCGACATTTTGAAAGGGAACCATGTCCTTAGACAGGTAAACAGTGACAACGTTTGTCATCTCGTTCCACCACTGGCATTTTGTGTTAAGGACTGGCTTTCAAAATGCCTGAGAAGCAATGTCTGATATCAGAGACGGCTTCCCGCTACCAGTGTCTGTCTCGTACATTGTGGAATGAGAGCTTGTGAAGGGACTATTGCGCAACGCAGGAGGGCTTGCTGCGCGCCTGCGTGCTTGCGCAATAGCATACGGCCTGAGAAGGCAGTATCGCTGTCAATCTGTCCTTGGGAAAAGTAACGTGGTGCCGAATTGAAAAAGGAACTATGTTTCGTTACCATATTTTCAGTAGTTGCTCGTAACTTTACTTTTTACATGAAAAGTAGTCAGGGAACTGTATTAACGCATTACTTACTTTGTTACGCGTTACACACAACATTGTCTACCGGTCACACCGGTCTCACGGTAACGTCAAAATCCATACCGTAGCGCAAATTCACACCGGTATAAATTCAGCACCGTTTATACCGTACACCCCTAGTAGGTACCTTACCTCCTAGCAACAATACGTCTAAGGTTATACATCGTGCTGGTGTCATTAATACCCTTGATCCATGAGTCTGCTGTCACACAGACATGAAGCAGGTCTCGTACCATAGAGGACAGGACATGGTAAGGCTGCTGAAGGTGATGTGTGCTGTTTTATACCTGTACAGACACTGCATCTGACGTACTGGGCTGTTGTAGAGACCCCTGTCTGACTGTTGGTGGCTTCCACACTCGAGCACCTGCTGACATAACTGGCTTTAGGTTAGGATGTAACCTGCTAACTATTACAACTGACTATATGAGTTAGGGTGTGACCTATTAACTACAACAAACAGACCATATGTAAGGATGTACTATATTAACTATGACTAACTGACTTAAAGGTAGCTTAGAAGCTATTAACAACGAGGCAGTATAAAACCTATTACTATTAACTTACTATAAGGTAGTATTTAACTTTCTGACTTACGATAAATTAATATTTAACCAAATAACTACTTACTGACTCTAAGTAAGGAAGTATCCTACTCACTACTAAATGACTAAAAAGGTAGTATAAGCTACTAACGACCAATGAAGTATAAAACCTAACTTACATACTATATCTGACTAACTGTAAGTAAGGATGTATGCTACTAACTCCTACTAACTGACTATAAAGTAGTATATAAACGACTCACTTCAACTAACTGACTAAAATGGGTAATATAACCTGCTAATTTACTATGAGGTACAACCTATTGTTAAATATGTTTAGTACAGGTTTTCCTTTTTTCAGATGCAATAAAATCCCTTTAAATCAATAAAACCCCTTTTTGTTGCTATATCTTTGGTCAAATGATTAAGCAGTATTTGCAGGCTAATGTATCTTCAGGGCTTTGAAAGGGATAATGTTCACTGCACATTACTCCTTCCAGAAATGTCTTGTAAATGTCTTTGTACCGGTCAATCCAGAGGTCCAGAGCTGCTCCTCCTCATAGTCCGTCTCTTCAGGTGAGCAGACTCTCACCTGGCCGGGCTTCTCTCTCCTCATGAAGGCTGGAGCCACAAAGGACAGGCCTGACACACACACACACACACACACACACACACACACACACACACACACACACACACACACACACACACACACACACACACACACACACACACACACAGACACAAAAGAAGCAGTGATGTGTACAGCAGCACCACCTGTGTCTGTATGTTTATTAATGTACTCAGTAAAATAGTATTTAAGTATGAGTGGTTTACCAAGAGACGACATAACCAAATGGTTTTCCTTGATCTGCAGGAATCTTTTTTTCTCTGCCATACAGAGGCGGTTCCATTTTGTTGTGGAAAAGTAGGCCCTGATATCCGCAATGTCCTCCTTCAACACAAACAGACAACATAATGTCCAATACTGTTCATCTAACCTTACCACTTCGTAGATAAACAACCTTAACTACAACCGTAACACATTCTAGGTAATACTGAATCTATCAAAGTCAACAGTTGCTATAGAGCAGCCAATTAACTGTTGTAAATCCCACATATTTTGCATAAATAAAGTAATATTGTTCTCCTAAATTGCCATTCTCTCCATGGAGGGGCCCTTTCATGAACACATTGGTCTTATCTGATCGTATTTAATGGTGATTAACTCACCAATGTTGCATGAACAGATGTTTAAAGTATTGATATGGTGTCTCACCTCCTCCACTGAGTTAATCATCTGACTGGTAGGCCTACAGCTTGAGTCCAGATCAAACGTCTAACAATGAAACATAATTAGAACATCTGGGGAAAATGTCGACGGCTAACATCCCTTTGCTGAGTTAAAGGTTGGGTACGCGATTTGCGAAACGCCAGCAGATTTTGAAAATACACAACTCAAATGGTCCTACCCCCTCTCCTTCAACGCTGACTCTGACTCCACCCATTCCAAGTACCTGGACGCGCAATCATGCACGAGCGCGAACAGAGATGCGCGAGAGCGAGCCAGGCTAGAGTAGGTTTTCGTTTAACAACATGGCACTACATTCAGCTGTAAGTTGCACCCAGTACCACGGGAAGTAGGGGTTTTGGGGGTGCTGCAACACCCCCTGTCCGAGGCCCTGTCTTATCACAGAAAACGATCATTTCTAAAAACTCCGGCCAAAGTGGAGATTTCTGAAAACGCCGGTTATGTGTTGTCGTGTCAACGGGGAGAAACGGAATTTTAGGTTCTGAAGCGTCACATTATGTACCAGGAAATGCTTAACGTCATGTGAGCGCCCGCTGTACCGTATTGGTCCGAATATAAACACAAACCCCATTGTAAGACGACCTATATTTGGAAAAAAGATTTGAAGACCAGATCTTGTTTTTATGAATAAATAAATTGTATTCATTGAAATAATATACGAAAATAAAAAGGCATAGAATAAAACACTGCATTGCCACTAAACAGTAGTGAAAATAGGCCGTACTGATGTGTACACCAAAGACTATTCCTGACACTCCTCTGCCCCGCTGTGTTCGCTCTGGCTGTGGTCGCTCCGAACTGTTTTGGCCCGTGGCAAAGCGAGTCATCCTCGCTGCTGTCCAAGGCATTTTGAGACGCAGCATTTATTTAATGCTCATATGACCTAGTGCTGAAAAAAGGTTATATGAAAAAGTGTGAGGGTAGCGGTGGTGCGCTAAACTTGTTCTGTGAGCAGCTGGATGTGAACCATGGTGTGAAGGAAGTGAACACAACGATCGATTTTCAACTGTGCGCGCATGCACTGGTGTAATTGAGCTGCGCTGCTATATATCTTTTTTTATCAATGTAACGAGTTGCGAGTCTAGTGCAGGCTGAGTTTTTTTTTTCCTGAGAATACGTTCTCGTGGCTATGGTTGCACCAGATGTTATGAACATTAAAACGGTCACATAAATCATTACTATTTTTAGAAAATGTATGTTTGTTTCATATAATTGTATTGGAAGTCCTGGTTTTCACTAGGGTTGCTGCGGTGTGGACATTTTCACAACGAGTAATACACTCGTCTCAACACCAGTATTACCGAGTATAAACGGTATCAACTTTGAAACTAGGTCAACCGCCACACAAGCATCGGTTTTTAGACCCTTCTCGTCCTTCAGTGGCTGCCAACGTTCGAAAGCAGCGCCTAGGATTATTCTTGATTTCAGTTTTTCTCTTTCAGCGTTTTTATTATCAATTACTCTCTGAAAAAGAGTTTTCCTTCTCTTTGCTGGTGGTGGTGGTGGTGGTGGTGGGGATGGTGGCGTCTTGTCTGCCATGGAAATTGTCTTCTACTGCTAGGTCCAAATGTGGATTAACTAGTTCCAGTAGCTACCGCAGGATAACAACAAACAGGAGCTTGCTCTGGGTCACGAGCTCTGGGTCACGAGTACTGCACGAAGGGGTCGCGCGCGGGGCGCGGGGGAGGGGGAGTGCAGTACGACCGTTGATTGACGTACTTACTGTCCAATGCAACGAGGTGGCAATCCAAATGATTGGCTGGAGTTTTTCGAGCCCTGCCCGTTCCACAGATGATTGACTTGTTTAATTTTCATGTCAGTACTTCTAACTCAGTGGCTGTAAGCGGGTTATGATAAGGATTTCAAGTAATTTTGCAAAAATGGCCAAAAAACCGAATTCCGTACCCAACCTTTAATAAGAGTTACTTATTAACGTTGGCGCCGACTAGTCAACACTAGAGGTTACGTTTTGCGTCGAGGCATCGGGGCGTGTGTCGAGTATGTCGGCTCCTCCCCCAGCGAAGCTCCGCTTCGAGTAGGATTCACGTTGGCGAAATGACGTAGGGTGTGACGTTCGAGGCTTCGCCTCGGGCTACTGCTTCGAAATATGGGTTCAGTATTGGCGGGAGATTTCGACTTTAATGGCTATTAAATCAATCACTCCTTCTCAGTTATCATGCAGTGTGGGTCGGCTTAGCTCAGGAGGTAGAGCAGTTGACTTGTAACCGGTAGGGTGCTAGTTCATTCCCCAGCTCCTCCTAGCTTAGTGTTGTTGTGTCCCTGTCACTTTGCTCTTGACAGCTGACTGTCGCCTTGCATGGTTGACTCTGACGTCAGGGTGTCAATGTGTGTATTTACCGATGTAAGTCGCTTTGGATAAAAGCGTCTGCTGAGACACACTTTTGCCAAATGATTTATTTTCTAGCATGAGCTCTGTGCCATTTTATGAATGGCACCCTCACACACATGTATCACTGAAATTACTTCAATTCTCAAATGATTTAATGTTGTATCGGCACACGAAGCAAAAATCAAATTTTGGGTTGGGTTGTCATAATTTCATTCACCACTAGATGTCCCTAGCGTACTCATTTGAAGCTTCGAGCACAAACCACTTTGGTGGTTCATGAGGCATCATCTCGGCACCACTATTCAACACGATGATTATAGGGATTCTGACCATAATCACCTTACGTCGTCCACTTATGCTTAGTTATGTTAGCCATTATGTTAGCCATTCTTTTCAAAACGCCTCCTCAAGCGTTTTATTAGCAGTTTATGTTGGGTGGGCAGCTGAAAGGAGTCGTACTGAAACAAACGGCTCTGTCACACTAAATTTGTACCGGGGGCAAAATTTGTACCGGGCGCGTCATCAATACGTAATCCAGTCCAAATCTGCCTGGCAACAGATGATCGCGTCGTCCGTTGCCTGGCAACGGACGATCGCGTCGAATGACGTGAACATTCGCGAACCTTCTATCTAGCGATCCGTTATCTGTATTGTGCTATTTCGTCCTTGACCTGCTTTAAACACTCAGTTTACTTGCTAAATTTGATTAAACAATTAAATACAATACAAATATAAAGTAAAAACAAGTGTTATCTGTAATGATATCAACATCAGTTATTAGACCGTCACACGGAGCATGCGCAGTTGGATTGGCGCGCTGCATGTGGATGTCTGTTCCGGGTTAAGTATGTGACAAGGCGCAAGATACATTGTCTGTTTATTAAGGAACACACAAAACATTACATTATTTAGCGATCCGTTAACTGTATTATGTTATTTTGTCTTTGGCAACATGAGCGCGAATGTTTTTTGAAACCTTCCCGGCAACGGACGACGCGATCATCTGTTGCAGGGCAGGTTTGTAATGGATTACGTAATGATGACGCGCCCGGTACAAATTTCGCCCCCCGGTACAAATTTAGTGTGACAGCTCCTTGCTATGGACCTATTTTGAAGTGCACGGCTCCATTAACTTCCGAATTAAATTAAATTCCGAATAAAACTTCCATTAACTCCATTAACTTCCAAAGTCTGAGATTTGTCCTTTACTTAACATGAATGGCGTTGAACACGGATATATAACACACATAGGCTATCATTGAAATAGCTGTAACAGGCACGGACGTATTGATTACCTGAATGATTATGGAGACCTGCGTAATTTTCATAATATTGTTAATTGTCTAATATTAACATTTCAGTTGCGTTGGTAGGTATTTCATTTTCATTTGCTTGTTTAGCTATGTATGACAGGGGTATGCTTAGCTATGTATGACAGTGACAATGTTGGTGGATTACAATTCATTATTTGGGTAGGCTACTCCAACTTCGTTGCTGGTCGATATGTAAACATTTACTTTTATATAGATTATTGATTGCATTTTCGTAAATAGTTAGTTGGAAGGAATCTGTTTCTTAAGCAATAACATTGAACTGAATTGTTTAGGCCTACATACGTTTACTATGTACTATGGTATTATATGGAGCAATCTTACATATTTATGAAGTTCCAGATCAATAAAGTTCTCTCTTTTTATTTGAACTGCCTGTATGTCCTCTTGTTATAGTATTACGAGTGTGTACCTTGGTTACAGCTATCATAGAATGGTGTCCAAATGGCTGCATGTGTAAGAAATAGGATTTGAACCAAGTGTTACAATAAAAAAGCTTATTATTACAAGACCCCCACACCCCAAATTTTAACAAAACACTTTTTTGGGCTGTTTGGCTGGGGCAGAAGAGTGGAAGGGGAAACAAAGACAGGTAGCCAAAGAAGAAGTAAGGAAAGGAATGAGAGGGAAGAACAGTGAAATTAATGAACAGTGTGATAAACCATATGATTACCAAAAAGTTATAATTACTGATTTATCAAATACGCAGAGAAGAGCATCATCGAATAAAGATTAAGGACCTGGATTATATTTTACAGTATTGAAAACTGTTGAAATTACAATTTCAGAGTGGAGAAGGCTGAAGGCATTGGTCCTAAAGTGTCAGTTTCACCCACTCTGGATTATCGCTTCAAAAGACTGTGAAATGCTTTTTTAAAAAATGGTAAATAATTCAATACGTGAAGATTTGGTGAGATGGTAAAGCATCTTCTTTACATATTATAAGCCTTGGTTTAGTTATTCAGTTCTGTTGGATTCCAGCCCACCATGGAATATATGGCAATGAAATTGCTGATAAATTAGCTAAAAGATACTAACCTAATTAGAAGAATTTAACCTTAAGTATATACATTTTTATTTTTTTATTTTTATTTATTCATTTCTTTTGTTAGTTTGTTTATTTTGTTTATTTTGTTTCGTTAGTTTGGTTTTTTCTTTGAATTTATTTTTATGATTTCAACTTTATCATTTGCCAACGTCCTTGTCACAAACTCCTGTGTAGTAGTCCAGTAGGTGGCGGTATATGGGGAAAAACTATGATCCTCCACTAAACTAGAAGAAGAAGAAGATCTCTGCATCCGGTACGTCACGGACTAGGTCACGTGTCTTGGCCCCATAACGCGGAAGCAAATCGCTCCTGTATGTTACCCTGCGCCACTGAGCAGTTTGTATAGGAATGAATGGGCGGCCATTTTCCAGTCTGTGGTCCATCCTTTATTATGTCCATGATTCATTCCTATGTAAACTGCTCAGTGGCGCAGGGCACAAGCGGGCACAAGCCCCCAGGAACACTGCATACTTCCGCAATCCACCAGTGCTCAGCGGCACCAAGCCTGGTATTGCAGCTGTTTAAGCGGGCTGCGAGGGGTCCCCTCAAATCATGGGACCCAGAAGTAGATATGTCCGTTCCACTCCAATACAAGTGGGGAACAGGAAGGTGTCTCCGCAAAAAATGTCTGGATATCAATCAAAGCTCATAATTCCTTCATGCCATGTCCTAAAAAAATTATGTTTTTTTCTTTTCAAAACGCCACCTCAAGCGTTTTAGTAGCCGTTATCTCGCTGGGGAAGGGGTGTGCAGCTGAAAGGAGTCGTAGTGAAACAAATGGCATCCGAGAGGGCCTAGTTCAGTGCTCCGATTAACGTGTCCGATTTTGGACTGGTCATCTGCTGCTCAATAACTCTCACGGTCCTCTGCTTGCGATCATTGTGATTCATCATGTAATTGATCCATTTATTCAAAATAGTCAAAGACAAGAACAGGTGCATTACGGTATCATTTTATATTGTTGTTGGACCGGAGTGGGGGGGTGGGCACGCCTGCGTTCTATATTCTGCATCCGGTACGTCACGGACTAGGCCACGTGTCTTGGCCCAATAACGCGGAAGCAAATCGCTCCTGTATGTTACCCTGCGCACTGAGCAGTTTGTATAGGAATGAATGGGCGGCCAGTCCGTGGTCCATCCTTATTAGAGTGGCGAAGTCACGCCCCTTCCGGTAGGGCTCATGGGACCTATGAGATCGAAAAATATGAATGGGTGTCATGGAGAGAAAATAATTATTTTCTGGTCCCGGTCTTTATATGCCCTGGATTACACATATGTTGTTTGTGGATTTAAAGGATAATTTTTCATGCAAAGAGTTCGACCGTTTTTTGTGCAATTGTTCAGATAAAGGCTGTAGAGAAACACAACGAGAAAGACTACACTGGCTCGTATGTGACGTCAAGCTCCCTGCGACTGGCGTTGAGACGACCGACAATCTTCCCATCGGCATAACTGGAAACTCTGCATGTGCGCCGACTATAATGGTTTTCACCTCTTTCGATGCTTTTATCCTCCCCTTGGAAAAAGCGGTGAAGTGGGTCAGAGAGATCGCCATCTCTGTGCCGAGTTCCAAGGGCGGGTGTGGTGCCGTATATCATATGCGTCGAGAGCAGCGCAGAGCTGTAGTTCACAAAGCGGCCTCACATAAAACCTAAAATTATCAAACTTCTTCACGAACATTTTTTAGTTTTCTTTACATGAACAATTATCATTTAAATCCACAAACAACATATGTGTAATCCAGGGCATATAAAGAGTGGGCCCAGAAAATAATTATTTTCTCTCCATAGGGGATTATCACGCTTCCTGGTTCGGGGGCGGGATTTGTCTTAGTTGTGCATGAACACTTCCGGCGAAGTTCAACGATGGCGCAAACAACAGCTAGATGTCACTGCTGCTGTACCACTTTGTGCATCGAACAAACAACGCCAACCATACTTACATTTCATGGATTCCCGACTGATACTAGTCTCAGGAAGAAGTGGATCCAAGCGGTTCGCCGGGATGAAGGGCCAAACTTAAATTAAACTAGGTAGCACGTTTGTGTGTAGCCGGCACTTCAGTGATTCAGACTACACCAACGCTACAAGCGATAAGGATGGCAACCAAACGGGGTGATGTCAAGCGACTAAAATCGGGTCTGTACCCTCCCGTTTCCAGTGGAACAACTGGGGACTGCCAAGAAGGGAGTCCGTATATAAAGAGCCTCAACTCGTTTAGGCCATGAAGTTCACCAGCCCTTCCTCTGGAGCAACCGCTGCCGTGTGAAGAAGAGCCGGTGGCGGAGATTGCAGCTTCGGTGGTGCTGCCAGACCATGATTACGGTCTGCTCCTAAACCAGGTTTGTTAGTGTTCTGAAATATTGGCCTACTAGTACCCCATACTGTTCTACACCACCTCCCTGACAGGATGTGCTACCAATGGTTTAATCACAGAATGGGCTCTTGGTAGGTTATACCGAGGAGGCAGGTCAACTTTTCAGAACTCGGCCCAAAATGTTTAGTCTTATTGATGTCCCAGCATTTGACCAATACCACAATGTGAAAAAGCTTCATTACAAGTTGAAATGTTGCATTTATATCTTACTTAATTGTAAAGGTGAATATTGAGCTATAAAAAGTAAATTTTAAAATCAATATTGAGCTATAAAAAGCAATTTCTTTAGAGGTCCAAACTATTTCCAATATGCAAGTCACAGTCAAAATCTGGGTCAGATGTGTTAATTTTTTTTTCTCATCTCATACAGGTGCGCTGGATGCTGCTGCTGCACGCATACAGCAATTAGAGGAACGGTAGAGGAGCTGACAAGAGAGCTGTCACAGATGAAAGTGGGTCATGTGCCCTTTCAAAGATTTTGTGTCTCAGACAAGGACATTTTATTTTACCAAGATTCACATCACGAGAGGTTTTTTGTCACTTCTGGAGGCTATTCGACCATCTGCTCCATGTTAGTGTATTGGTCAAAAGCTCAGAAGAACCAACAAAGCTTTGAACCTATTTCTCCCAGTCCAACACGTAGACTGCAACTGTTTGATGAGTTTTTTATTTTCTGCTGCCGGATGCTGCAGGCCTGCAAGAGAAGGTACTGGCTGACATGTTTCAGGTCAGTGTGTCCACTGTCTCCCGTGTAGTTATCACGTGGGCCAACTACCTTTACCTGCTCCTTGGCTCCCTCCCCATCTGGATGAGCAAACAGCAAGTAAAGAACACCATGCCGCGCAAATTTGTGCAGTACAGTCCCGATGTTCGGGTAATCATCGACTGCACCGAGGTGCGATGCCAGAATCCGTCATCCCTCACTCTCCAGTCTGAGGTTTTCTCCTCCTACAAAAACCGACAACCTTTAAAGCCTTGATTGGAATTGCCCCGTGTAGTGCTGTTACTTTTGTTTCGAGTCTCTTCACCGGCTCCAATCTCTGACCGAGAGCTGACCGAACGTTGTGGACTGCTGGATTTGCTGGAGCCAGGAGATGGCTGCATGGCAGACAAGGGCTTCACCATTGAGAAGCTGCTAGCTGACCGTGGGGCAAAGCTAATTATGCCACCCTTCAAGATGACAGGTAGGCATGAAAGGAATGAACATTTCAAATTAAAACTGACCCAAATGTGAAATAATACTAATTAACTTATCTCTCTAACCACAGCGCAGTTCACCGAAGAGGATGCTCTGAAGACGCAAGCAATCGCCCGACTTCGAATCCTTGTGGAAAGGGCAATACGCCGAGTCAAAGGAGTACCGCATCTGGGATCGCACTGTCCTCTCACCTTGTCTGGGACAGTCAACCAGCCTGTGGACCGTCTGCTGCGTGTTGACCAACTTCCAGGACCCCTTGATTAAAGGCTACATCCCTGTAGAATAGTGTTTACTCAAACATAATAAATATTAAAACGAGAGACACTGAACATTTGGAGTGGGTCCCTTCATTTTTCCCGGAGCTGTAATTCTGTATATAATTGAATGAGAAGTCTTGCATCTATAATCAATTTTAAAGTCCAGTCAGTCTATCCAGAAAGTATTCAAAATGTTAATATGTAATGTAGTAAATTATGTACTCAGAGAAAGGGAATTAATTAAATCCTTTTATTCTTTCAGTTCATTTCACTTTCTGCTGAAAATACACATTCATATATGTACCAAAGAAGTACAGGTCTACCTTATTTTTCATCTCCTTTATAAATTCATCATCCCTCCAGACTCTTTCGACTGTGAAGTCTTCCTCAGTGTCGGTTATAAAATTCGCACCAACTCAATCCAGTTATTGCCAATTGACCTTGAACTGCCAGTGGTATTTGTGATTCTTTTTCAGTTTTTGCCTGACCATCACGATTTTAACATGTCCTGCCTCAGAAATGTTTAAGAGATGTCTGGGCCATTTAACTTCAGCCAGCCCAAAACACGGAACGGCACTTGGGTCATATACTCTCGCATCAGGGCTAGCCCCGAGGTAGGGGCATCGGGATGGATTGACAATCCACAGCGCGAGACATTTACATTGCAATGTTTGAATATTGTTCCAGCACCTGCGGCTCCGCGATCAAGGCCCCTTTCATTGCGGGTGTTTTGGCGTACACCCTTAAGTATCCGCCCTGCCAGGGTTGACCAGAAGACGGTCCTTTCACATGGCTAACCTCATAGAACCTACTAGCTGTCACTCTAGGCTTGCGTAAAGCTTGCCATAATGGGCACTCAGACTGCTCACGTGTCTGCTCCTCTCTCTCAGCTTGCCATCTCATGATCACAGTTAAGCTGTCCAAAGGGAGAAACTGTTGGGAGTTTGAGGCAAATTTTGGAAAAGTAGTGGGACACGTTGACCCCTCTAAAGGCAGTTTAGGGAATGATGGTGCATCTGGATGTTGAACATCATTTCTGAGTTTGACCACAGGAGGACACTGGTAGGACAGGGGGTGAACCCCGCGGCACAGGTCCGAAGCTGGAGTCTACCATGGAGACTTCAGACAAGCCATGTAGCACTGAGGATATCAGTGGTTGAGGCCTGATATTTTTCAGTGTTTCCCCAAGAGACAAGACTTGCAGGTCAGGGAGGGATCCTGAAAACATAAAATGAAAAACTGTTAGTGTGAAATAATCCACACATCTCTTGTTTTGGTTTTTCAATTCTGATGTCAAGAGTCTTTCTGGAGAATAGCTCACTGCAGTGTTATATTTGGTACATAATCTATGAGTATTAAAGTGGCAAGATACAATTATTTATTATACAGCAGCCAACAGTATGATATTAGTTACAGTAGTAACATCACCTGTGTATGCTTGATAGAGAGTTGATTTGCATACACTCCTGGGGGATGGCTTTGGTCTCCTAACCACCAAGTCTGGAACCGGCTCTGCATGGATCCCCTGGGAATGATATCAACAAGTAGCCATGATTGTAATAGTATCTTACTTGTAGTAGTATAAAGCCACTGCTCGCCGCAGCCACGTGGAGCGGCGCCGCTTCCAATTCACTCCCATGTTAACCAACGTAGCCAGACGTACAGCTGCGCAGCCCTATCCGCTGCACCACTTTAAATAGACTTCCAGTCTATTTTTCGGCTGCATCGCTTCGCTCTGCGAACAGTGTGTAACGTTTGTAACACACTGCTCGCAGAGCGAAGCGTGGCACGCGGGCGGGTACGACGCGGCTGAAAATAGCCTGGAAGTCTATTCAATGCGGTGCAGCTCCGCACAGCTACAATGTTACCTTAGTCCTTGGTCGATGCCATGTTTGCAGAGAGCTTGTGCAGGCCATAGGAGGTGGTACAGCTCTCACCTGCAGAACAAGAGATAGAAGAGCAAACCGGGATTGAGGATGTGCTTGTTAATAATCGAAGGCAGACCTCTAGAACCAGTGTCACTCCAATCAACCTGCCCATGTGAACCTCATCCCAGACCTCAGCCCTCACCTGCAACATGCTGTAATGGGCACTCTGGAACAACAAGGCCACTAGATGGTTGCAAAGAACCTTGCCTGCTGTACAGCTGCATGTGGTTTCTTGAAGATTGGCGCCGTCAGCTTGGAAAACAATCTACAAATATTTAAGTTGATAAAGTTAAACTAAAATAACAGATTGTTGCAACTTATATAGAAATGTAAGGAAGAGCATTGCAATGAACCAAAAATTCTAGGAAATCTGCAACCGCAGTAGAGTAGTTAAACCCTTACACCATTACATGTTGGACAAACAGGATATTAAAGAATTTAAATGCAAAGTTACATTATCATGATATTGATATTTGCATACTGTACATATGTCACAAAGGTATAGCATTTTTTGCACATGGCTGGTGACTGACTTGATGTAAACCAGTAAGAGTGTAAGGGGTTAAACTTCTTGCCATTATTCCTTAGCTTCCTAAAATAAACCTTCAAATAGTGGGGCTGTTCTCGCTTCTTCATCGACCTGTAACACCTAGACCTGACAGCCACCTCCCTATCAATGATGTTGGACACTGGTAGAAAAAACCATGATTAATGCATGTACTGTGGATTGTTCATTCTAGCAAGGGACCCTTGTATGTTGCCGTTAGGTAGTTGACACTGACAACGCTAACATCAGAATAATAAAATGAAATGTCTGAGCTGACGCCAACTGACGTTAACATGCCAACCTACCTAGCGTAAGCTAGACACTCACCTTCGTAGTCGTAGACATATTTCTCGAAAAATAAACTGTATCCCTTGTCCAGTTTGGAGCGGGCTGTAATGGAATGTTGTTCAGTGAGTCTGTGAACGTCAGAAAACGTGATTTTGGGTAGATTTATCAGGGATGTAGTGAAAGTGAACTACCGGTCCTCCATCATCGTTTCGCCAGAGTGATGAGTTATTCACCGGATGTCACAGTGCACAATGATCACCAAAAGCGGAAGTAATACGTATCAGCGTGATAATCCCTAATTGACACCCATTCATATTTTTCGATCTCATAGGTCCCATGAGCCCTACCGGAAGGGGCGTGACTTCGCCACCTCTATTATGTCCATGCTCTGGCAGCATCAATCGACGGATGAGGAAGCCGGATCCAATTACGTCATAGGCCACGCCCACTGGATACAAACGCAGCGCGGGAGTCAGATGAGGTCAGGAACACATGGCCGTCCCGTTGCTAGAACACGGCAGCGCCAAACATTTCACTGACGACTGCTTCCTCAACTTGGGCCAATACAGAGCTGGACTTGCTCAACGTCTGAAAATCAAGTCTGGATCAGTACCAACTCTCCTCGGCTCAGCTACAAACCTCGACAAAGTAAGTTAACTAACGCCATATCATTGTGTTGCTGTACTGTATATGGTTACCTTGTTAGCATTATAATGTTGCTTTAGCATTAGCGCTACAGCTAACAGCCAAGTTATTGTCGCTAATGTTAAGTAAGGTAGATAGCATCAGTTATGTGTGTAAATACCATGGACCTATTAGAGAAAGGACAGCGGACTAATACATGGCCGCCCATTCATAACCATAAATACACGCACTGTAACTCGAGTGTGCACCTCAGCAAGCAAGGGGCATCACACGAGAATGGGCACAATTCAACAAAGGGGCTACAGGCACTGATCTCTACTGCTTGGATACCAAGGGAATGCAATGTTTAACAATGTCTGCTCACCATACAACAAACTAATACAACTGTATTCTACCGGCCACTGGACCGCAGTAGTTCTAGCGTTTAACTGATGAGGAGATGATCGACCTGTTAAACTCATCCTAAATACATATGGTGCGTTCCAGGCAACCCCTGTTTTCGCACCCTTCTACCCTCTTGTACTCCCAGTTATAACTGGTGTTTACGGGCTAAAAGTGTACCTGAAACGCACTATTATAGGCATGTTTTCCCCTTCACACCTGATTCAAATCAAAAGGTTATTAGCAGATTTCTGAAGCGCTTGATGTCATGGTATCGAGTTGATGAGATGAACTATAAATATGTAAACAAATTCAAGGATGTAATATCATTTCATAGAACTAATTTTAAGTATAGGCTAATGTAATTCACTAAACATGCTTATCTTATATCTTCTTACAACTTGCTGCTGGACTATATACAATGTTACAAATTTAGTACTAATTTAACTTTGTTGTCTCTACGCAGGCCAGCTCATCAAGTGCTTCCATTCAGCAGCTTCTCTCAAGGGATGTGCGCCTGCCAGACATAACACCTGGAAACGCCATACTTGTAGGCACACAGCTATCCTTAAAGTCTTTGCCAGCCCATTTTAAAAGTGAAGGTGTGTACTTTCCTCATTGAGCCTTTTTTTTCTTTGATGTAGTAGATTCTAGATGGCATAGATTCTAGGCTGATGCTAGATTCTATCTGCGCTAAAAGCCTGGTCCTCTTTTGAAAGCATCAGGACCAGCGCCCTGCTAAAACACGAGTCAAACTTGGGAGTTGCATTTCAAAGATGGAATCAGTCAAGAGCCCAGAAGGGTTTCAAGACAGATGCCACATGAGCTGGTTATCATTCTCAAACATCAATGAATTCATAATGTATGAATGTTAGCTGATCAGCTTAGAGGGAAGGACACGTTGCTTTTTAGTGTCCAACTAGAATTATTGTGCTTGCTCGCATGTCATGTTGTGATCAGATCACTTTGCGCTAGTGTTCGTTGAGTGTCCTTAACCTGGCCCACCACTTGAGCTTTGAGTCTATGGAGGAGGATGCTGGAGGAGACGTCCCTCTCCAAAACTGTGAATCTTTGTAAGCAGTACACATTTTAAACCCTCTGTGTCAATGTTGCATTCATTTAAAGAGTTTCTTTCACTTGTACAAATACACAATGCCTCCCTTTATGCAAATAATGTATCAAAACGATTACTTTTTCCTTTTTTTCTCCCTCTGCAGAAGACTTCGATGCCTTTGGAGACCGTAGCACGCAGCGTGGCGCCACCTCAGAGAGTCTGGGTGTGGATGCCCCTGGCTCCTCCCACATGTCCAGTCACAGCGGGGAGCTGAAGATTCTGAGCGTCTACGGTAAAGGGGAGGGCCCTTTGGCGACGGACGGCCATGACAACCTCTTCACCAGCGTCAGAAGTGGAGCCCCTGAACTCGCTGTCTGCGGACCACAGCGCGGCCAAGAGCCTGGAGCGCGGCGAGCGGCTGGTCTGCCGCGAGGAGCTGAGTGTGCAGGTTGGAAATAATCTTCTCATTCGCCATCCAAAAGAGAGGCTTCCTCTGTTACAACTCAGCACACACCCTTATAAGCATACACCTTTCATGAATCAATGAGTCGTAAGTGGGGATTAACAACTATTCTGTGCCAATGAAAGAATGTCTTTCTGTGTTTCCTTCTTTATGTGGAAAGCAGCAGACCCCAGACACCATTCAATCAAGGTTGAAGAGGATATTGGTGGAGGCATGCCTGCTGTAGGTTAGTAATACACATTGCATACATGCAAGCAAACAACCTGGATCAACTGAGAATGTACTGGATTCTAACTGCGCTGAAAAGCCTGGTCCTCTTTGGAAAAGCATCATGACCAGCGCCCTGTTAACACGAGTCAAACTTGGGAGTTGTATTTCAAAGATGAATCAGTCAAGGGCCGCAGAAGGGTTTCAAGACAGATGCCACATGAGCTGGTTTATTATTCTCAAAGATCAATGAATTCACAATTTATGAATGTTAACTGATCAGCTTACAGGGAAGGACACGTTGTCACTTGTGCTGTGTTCCAATAACCATACTTCCATGAGTACCCTTAAACGTAGTACACTATCCACACTCACTAAGTGCGCTATTTTTCAGAGGTCAGTGTTGTTCCAAATCGAATGCTCCGTGGTGAACTAACCGGAAATTACGATCACGATTGCGGCCGCGGCTCCTCCCCCGCAATAACATCCCGCTTTGATCGGTGAACTCTTTACGCCTAGCAGCTATGAAAATCTATAAAAACTACAAAATGACTCCATTAATGCAGGCTATGTGGAAAATGCGCAGACTTTGGCTTAGCCTGGTTCCGCCCTCTTCCGCTACGTAGCTAAGAGTGCTGCCGTTGTTTGAGTACGAAATGTGTAAATCGATCCACACTTCGCCATTTGACCGTTTTGAGTACAACATCCGGGTCCTTTCAGTACACTTATTTTCGCCCGATCTGAATCGGAACGCCCCTACGTACTCATACTAAGGCTAGTAAGTACGGATAGTATGGATATTGGAACACAGCATTGTATCGTCAAAATAGAATAAGTGCGCTTGTCTCTCATGTCATGTTGTGCTCAGATCATTTTGCGCTGGTGTTCGTTCAGTGTCCTCCACCTGGCCCCTGCTTGTGCTTTGAGTCTAGGGGGGAGGGTGCTGGACATTGGCGTCAGTTTGGTTTGAAATGTGCTGGGACAGAGACGCATTCGGAAGTGCATTTTTAGAAGTGCTGGCTACAATGAGGATGCACTCCTGTTTCTCCTCTTTAGAATAGGAATAGAATAGAAATAGAATAGAATAGAAAGCCTTTTGTCATTGCACGAGTCAAGTACAACGACATTTTTAGTAAGCTTTCCCAATTGGTGCATTCGAGAAAATAAATAAATATATAAATAGAACAAGAACAACAGTATACCAAATAGAAATGTAAATAATGTATAATAAAGTAAAGTAAAGTAAAGTACAATACAGCAGTGGGAGGTTAGGGGGGGGTCAGTCAGTCGGTGGTCAGTGCATGTGTGTGTTCAGGGTGGATACAGCTTTTGGGAAGAAGCTGTCTCTGAACCGTGAAGACCTGGTTCTGATGGACCTATAGCGCCTGCCTGAGGGCATCAGGTTGAACAGGTGAAAGCCAGGGTGTGCGCTGTCCTTTGTGATTCTCTCCGCTCTGCTTAGGCAGCGGGAGATGTATATGTCCTTCAGGGAGGGCAGGGGGCAGCCAGTGATCCTCTGTGCGGTGTTTACTAGGCCTGCAGCGGATTCGAATTGTATCCGAATCCGTTCGGTTCGTTTACCACAGTTCGGAGCATTCTGGAGATCCGAGGATTTCAGTTTAATGAAGGCATTGCCTTATGTAGCGTATTTTGCCTACTGTAGCCTACGTCCGATACAAAAGGGTGTTTAGGACCCAGCGGAATGCATTCTCTCCAGTGCTGCCCGAGCCAATGAGGTAGCTGTAATAGGTTGTTTTCTGAAGTTCAAGCGCACGATTCCTATATATAATTGATACAATTATATTCTAAATATACGGGAGATAAATACAAACGGGTGATAAGCGGGATAACGGCCTTCGAGGTTCGACCGGTTCGATGGAAATAATGGACAGGTAGAGGCAACTCTGGCTTCATGCTGCGCTCGTCGCCAGAGTTCTAAACCTCGTCGGCCGTTATCGCTTACATGTTACACTCAGTGCACCATGTTTTCAAATGCATTTAGGGGAACATTTATTGCACAAACAAGCCTTGCAAGTTATCTGATTGCAGTCAATTAACACATTGCAAATAGCCTGTGGGTCTCATTCATTTTTGTGTTTCTCCCCCAAACCCTCCGTCAAAAAAAAAGTCTGCCTTTTTACTACCACGGACATGATCCTAATCCGAACCGTATCCGAAACCGAGGCCCAAAACGGTTATCTGAACCGAACCGTGGACACACTGATCCGTTTCACCCCTAGTGTTTACCACTCCCTGGAGTTTCTTCCGCTCTGCCTCAGTGCACTGTGAAAACCACACTGAGATGCAGAACGTCAGAACCTTTAGTGCCGATAATGAAAGTTCTGAAAGACGGCATAACCATGTAGCTAATTACTAAGGAATAAAATGTATACAAAATCTGTCTGGCACGTTTATGAAGAAAACGTTTTCAAAAGCATCGGACATATTACCCACTATGTTGTGCTCCATGTATCCAATGTCGACAACGTGACATGATATGGCTAAGCTAACAACATAAACAAGAGGAGCTAGGAAAGGAATTTAACTGCGTGTTTAAGTTCAGAAGGGCCAAGGTGTGGCTACACAAAGCACTACAAAAATCGTAGCCTATCACATCAGGAGCTGGCTGTTCTCAATTCACAACACGCATTCCATCAAAACTAGCCTACATCAGGCATTCTGACCAAAACTCATGAACTCCCCCCCTGAATTATTCCAGAATTCCAGAATGACAAAAGTCACTTAGTGTCAACAAGACTGACTCCACCGACTATCAATTGCAAGTTAAAACAGCCGACCACTTGAGTGCAAAAACACAAAAGACCTCGCCACAACACCAGCAAATCTTAAGCAATAAATATCGCGTCTTACCTTTATTTATGTGGCAGTGGTCTGCAGATGCATCCCGTGGTGTAGCATACCACAAATCCATTTAGTTCAACAGGTTATCGTTCTGATACTGTCCATGGTACTAGCAACCTGCTCTGGTGCTTCTTACCTATGTATTCAGGCTAAAATGACTTGATTGCCTGATGCCTCATCATCCCAGCCAAAGAGTATTGGTATTATTAGTAATGGCTACTTGCCAAATCGAAAAAATTACTTCACAGTGTGTCTTTTTCCAATGTATTTGTTATCATTCGTAGCGTTGATCAGCAGAGAAATAATTTGCCAAAGTCGTTGACGCCGCTTAGCAACCGAATACGAATGTAGTCTACAGCATTGAGAAGAGCCGTGTAATAAGTAAGGGATAATGTATAGAATGCCGGTTATTATCGGGAAAAATAAGCACCAACAGGGCGAACAGGACACTGACGCGCAGCGAGGGTAATATGCTTCGGGGTCATCCCTATGTTCCCCGGGTTCTATGATCCCAGTTTTTCCCAAAAAGGGTCCTATGTTCCCCTGTAGCCATACATACCGGGGAGCATAGGACCCTTTTGGGGAAAAGCGGGGAACATGGAACCCTTTTCTGGGAAAAGGGTCCTATGTTCCCCGCAATCTATCAATCTTTAAAGTTATTTAAACTTTGACGCGACATTCGCGTGATGACAGGCAATCGGCTTTCAAAAGCCTGGCCACTGAGTGACATGTGTAACGTAACAGCCAATCAGCGTTCAACCGGCCAACTCAGTGCAGTGCAGTCCGGGTGAACTGCAGCATGGAGGAGAAAGTGATTGTTACCGTTTGCGACTCCCGGAGCACTTTATATGTGTAGGAGGCATAACGTGTAGGAGTGTAGGAGGAGGCGTGTAGGAGGCATAAATCGAAAAATCGATCGATTTCTTCTCTTTATTTCTGCAGCAGTTGCAGAGCTCAAAGGATCTGCGCATTCCTTTAAGACAGCAGCCCAGTTGGCCCACCCGTCCTATTTCAAAGGTTGCTATCAGGAGCACACCAATAATGCATTTTTTTAATGAAGTTAAGTTGATATAAAAATGATGATAAACAAAATATCAAAGAGCAGGATTGTGAACCTGTAAATTCCCAATAGGCAAAATGTGTCGGCGTTGTTTTAATTAGGAACGGCAGTTGATGATGCGTGCCTCCCCTTTGCAACGAAATTGTTTAACTGTACGTCCACACCAGGAGCGACCAAAGCGTCAAAGACGCTTTGGTCGCTCACAATGTTTCGCTGCGAATTTTTCTGTTCGCTTTGGTCGCTCAAGTCGCTCATGACGTACAATTCAATTATGCAGACGCATTTAAAGGAGCCGTATGCGTTTAGTAGGCCCTACAGACAGCCATATCTAATAGTGAACTCTCCCATACACCTTGGCCATATTGCCGAGACGGTTTTGCTTGTTCGATAAAGTGCTTCGACAACAAGTAGGACAGTGATTCCCCCAATGTAAAAAAAATCCTAAATGTAGGCTAATTACAACCGAGAACAAAAACCCTGCGTGCTGTAGTAGTTGAAATATGTTTCACTGATCTGGATCTGCAAATCATGATCTGCACTCATTCGTCGCATTCAAAACAAATAGACATTGGCGCACATGGCTAATTTGCATACGTGCACAGGACTGGTTGGCTCCGCAAGGCAAATAATGGAACATATCTATCTATCTATCTAGGCCTTTCTGTCTATCTATCTATCAACGCGTGTCTATTTTTAATGTGATGTATTGTGTGTATGTCCAGTCAGACTTGTTCTGTGTGGTCTTGTAGGCTACTGTCCTGTGTGGGACGAACCACCTAAATGGATTCCCGACGATTTGTGTCGTTTGGTATTAATAAAGACTTGACTATCTATCTATCTAGACTATTTAATTAAAAATTATTCACCTCAGGCTCCGTGAATAGTGGGGAATAGAGGGATAAAAGACAAGAGATATATCCCTTGTCATTTATCCCTCGTCTTGTCGATTAGTTTGTTTATGTGACGATTTCAAATACTTTTTTGGTTTTGTTTAAAGCATGCTACACGCGATTGGTTGGTTAGATTGGTGGCATGTAGAGCAAATTATAATGATTCCCGCTTAAATACGAACGTTCTAGATGTAGCCTATAAATACTCCCGCTTATCATCACTTGATATCCAAACCACTATGGCGTTTCGATCTCTGAACTGAAAAAGGGTGGGTTCGTACAACACCGGGTGCCCAGTTACAGCCGCGATTAATACTTCAGCCGACATTTTGTTCAGTGAGTGAATAAAGGTAGGTAGGAACCAAAGTGCCTGCCGATGTTCCCTGGGATCCACGCAAGCGAAGAGCGTCTACATTCCGATTGGCTGTCAGTGTTTGGTCGCTGAAGCGAATAATAGTCATTTGCATAAAGTTAAAAAGTTTTCAACTTCTTTTTGACGCTCTGGTCGCTCAACTTTGGTCGCTGGTAGCGTTGGTCGCTTTGGTCGCTCTGGTCGCTCTTGCCCATAGAAAGTGAATGACTTCCGGCGATTTGGTCGCTCAATTCGCTTCTGGTGTGGACGGACAGTGAAGTCGCACATAAAACCATTTAATTTAACAGAAGCTACACCCACTAAAACAGATAACCCAGTCCCCTCTACTACGCTCATGGGCAGCATATCTCCGGCTATCATCTTAGCTAGCAACCCGCTGATTCTTTTAGCCCGGCGGCTATCACAGGATCTCACCGTAAAGTTTGCGATGCTGCCTTGCTGGCTGAAAGGCTTGGGATCAGTGGTGTAGTCCCGGGTATACGGCGTATACCCACTTATTTTTCAGTCAGCATTGCGTATACCCACTTCTAAACCCCCCCCAGATGCGCACCATTCAGTAGTATCTGCAAGCGAAATCGCGCACTTTTACCCGGTGAAGCCATGACCCACGCTACTCTGCAACTTATTGGCCATTACTCGCTGCCTTTACTGATTAGATTGGTTAACTGTAGGCATGACGACGAATGAGCCAATCGGAGGGAGAGAAAGGCGGGTCATGCCGAAGTAAATATCGCGAAAGACTAATTTACTTTTACAAGTTTACTTTAAATGATTTTCTATAATAATCCGGTAAAATGAAGCGAGCTATCCAAACAAAAATTTCATTTGACAATTTCAAACGTCCCTCGCGAATCAATATCAGCCAGCAGCTCAGCAGTTAATGTTAGCGATCGTACACCGGTACAGTTACCGTCGACGCCCGCTCTGCCCCCCGCCCCCGTCGGAGAGGAGGCTGTTTGAGACCTGGTTGAAGAGCCATCGGGCTGCCTCTTCTGTGCGTTCTAGACAGTGCAGTGTGAAAACTCCTGCAGAAAGCAAGTCTGTCTGGAATATACTGTAGTATGATCATGGTTAGAAACCCAGTACTGGGCTCAGAGAGCATATCACAGTTGATGTGTTGTAAATGCATTTATTTAAAAAATTGAATTGAATTAAATATTGTTGTTTTGTTACATATATTTTTTTGTTGAATAATTTGAATGATGATGTACAATCATCATATGATATTTATATATATATTGATATTATACATATCTAACGAGATGATTGTTGTGGAAGAGAAATAATCTAATGTTTAATCTAAGGTGAAATATGAATAAGGATGCAGTATCACTGAAATGACTTTAGTATGTTATTTATTTAAATAACATACTACATAAGTAGTATGTTATTTAAATAAATGTTCAAAAAATTACTGAAACACCATGTTTGCCTCATCTATATTTTACATTCATGCTGGCTGCCTGTGTGACCAGTAATACCTACTGCTCCTGATCAAGTCATGTTAATTTCATAATAGTGGCACACTCTGGCCCATGCTATGTGTTGCGAATCAGCTGTTCAAAGACACCGTTTACAAAAGAAATTACTGATTTGCCATGTGAGAGAATAAGTGTCATTCCAGGAATAAGGAATAGTTGTCTCTCACTAGTCTGTGGGCCAGTATTTGTTTAGTCATTTCATAATCCTTCCTCCCTGAGATCAAGCAGCAGAAATTATGTGCCAATGTAAGTAAACTAAAAAGAGTAGTCTCAAATATCACTGTTTCTAAAAAAAGGGTGTTTTTCTGGGCTGCGTTAAAAAAAGGGCAAACATTTAGAGTATACCCACTTCTCCAGGGACCACTACACCACTGCATGAGCTGGTTTATTATTCTCAAAGATCAATGAACTCAAAATGTATAAATGTTAGCTGATCAGCTTACAGGGAAGGACACGTTGTCACTTGCTATTGTCAAAATAGAATAATTGCGCTTGTCTCGCATGTCATGCTCAGATCATTTTGCGCTGGTGTTCGTTCGGTGTCCTCCACCTGGCCCCCGCTTGAGCTTTGAGTCTAGGGGGGAGGGTGCTGGAGGAGACATCCCTCTCCAAAACTCTGAATCTTTGTCTGCAGTACACATTTTAAACCCTCGGTCTCAATGTTACATAAACATTAGGGCTGTAACAATAAACCAACTCACGATTCGGTTTGGATCAAGATTTTTAACCCACTGTTCGATACATCCCACGATTTTTTTTTAATCTTAAACAACACTTAATTGGAACACTGATCAGATTTGAACAGAAAGAATACTATTAATGTATCGCTACATTAATAAATAAATAACCAAAGATTGCTGTTGGAGGATGCTTGCAGGTAGGCAAAAACCCTCAACTAGTTTTGTGGTTTAGTCAAATATCCTATTATAGATTCTTATTAGGCTATGTAGCTTAATTAATGACATAATCAGGCCGGATAGAATGCAACATGTTTAATAGCCTAACTTTCAAATAGATGGGGAAGAAACATGAACGTCTAATTCGCGATAACGTGTGTGTGTGTGTGTGTGTGTGTGTGTGTGTGTGTGTGTGTGTGTGTGTGTGTGTGTGTGTGTGTGTGTGTGTGTGTGGTGTGTGTGTGTGTGTGTGTGTGTGTGTGTGTGTGTGTGTGTGTGTGTGTGTGTGTGTGTGTGTGTGTGTGTGTGTGTGTGTGTGTGTGTGTGTGTGTGTGTGTCGTCAGCGAGTGAGTGGACGAGCGAGGAGAGCGAGCGGTAGCGTGTGTCTAGTGAAGAAACAAACGAGTCCGGTAGAATAAAGTACCCATCCTGTCAATAATCGGTGGCCGTTTCATTCCGACCTATAAGCAGACCAACTGCCGTTCAAAGCACACAAAACACTAGAGACAGGATCACACAGGCTATTTTTTCACATTTGTCCCACTCTGGATAAATGTCGTTCATATTATTAGCAAATTTCCATCTGACAATTTGACCGGAGAGTTAGAAAGGTCGTATCGCGCTTGTGCCTTCTCACACCGCGAGACAGGTTTGTTGTTTTGAGTGTCGTGATTCCGGTTTCGATATGCATATCGTTACAGCCCTAATAAACATGCATTTAAAAAGTTTATTTCATGTGTACAAATACACACTTCCTCCTTTTATGCAAACAGTGCATCAATACAATTACTTGTTCTTTTTTTCTCCCTCTGCAGAAGACTGTGATGCCTTTGGAGACCGTAGCACGCAGCGCGGCGCCACCTCGGAGAGTCTGGGTGTGGACGCCCCTGGCTCCTCCCACATGTCCAGTCACAGCGGGGAGTTGCGGATCCTGAGCGTCTACGGTAAAGGGGAGGGCCCACTGGCGGTGGACGGCCATGACACCCTCTTCACCTCGTCAGAAGTGGAGCCCCTGAACTCGCTGTCTGCGGACCACAGCACGGCCAAGAGCCTGGAGCGCGGCGAGTGGCTGGTCCGCCACGAGGAGCTGAGTGTGCAGGTTGGAAATCATCTTCTTATTCAGCATCCAAATGAGAGGCGTCCTCTGTTACAACTCCAGCACACACCCCTAGAAAGCACACACCTCTATGATTTAATGAGTCGTAAGTGTAGCCTGGCTATTGCCAGACTCGTTGGTCTGGGGAAGCTGCTGTCATTTTCTTCAGCACAAGAGGCTTGATCAACGGGCCTAGTTCAACTGACTGTGTGTTGCTAGACAGGTTTCAAAACATTTGCGCTCATATTGCCAAAGAAGAAATAACATAATACAGACTAGGGCTGCAACTAACGATTATTTTAATAATCGATTAATCTGTCGATTATTTTTTCGATTAATCGATGAATCGGATAGAAAAAAATAAATATATAGGCTATATTTGAATTGCCGCATCTTTATTCAAAAACTGAACATTACTTCAAATTCACAGTGCAGACTGAAGTGTTAAAACACCAGTTTATTGCTCCAACGTCCCGGAACTATCAAAAGTAATATTAAATAATAAAAAGATTAAACAAACATAACTGGGATAACACAAAAAAAAAACATACAATGTATGATATACTTTTATATGTATATAAGGGATGTCCATGGTTAACCGGTCAAACCTATTGCTACCATTTTCGAGACTCCTTGAACTAGAACTTGTATTATTGCTTTAATTGCTGATAAGATGATGATAGTTCAAGATAGGACATTAAACAGGTCATAATTCTATCTTGACTATTTTATATTACTGGGAAAACAAGTTTTCACCAAAATCTCAATTATTATTATTTTTTTACTGCTGCATTTGAACGCATCAATCATATTACTGAGCCGACCTGAACACATCACATTTGACACTGTTTGTGACCATTGGTTAGTTATTTTTTTTAAGCTAACTAGCTCTATATCCTGCCGATTTTAACATGGATTTAAAAACTGCATTACTATTTTTAACTGAGGGGACGTTCTACACCGTCCGGTTGTGTGATTACTACCGCTGCTTTGAATGACTGTTGATGCACGCGGTGCCGACTCCGAGCCCGTCTGCACAACGTCTGCAGCAGCAGCAGCTGACAGAGTTTTCGGTTGGACTAGACGGATACTGAGTTGAAGGAGTTTTTTTAACCCAAAGACAGTGAAGGTTGTCGTGGCAATTTCTGTATCAGATATTGCGTCTAAGCAGATGAGATATTTAGATGCAAAAAGCACACAATACTGTTGACAATTAGTGGTTATATATATTTGTATTAAAAGTACGAACAAAGATACATCACAACATGCATCAACAAACAACATAACAGGCATACATTACAATAATCTGAGGCCCCAGATGGGAGCTCCTCTTTGCGTGTTACTTCATTCTCGGAAGGTACGCTCAGACAAGTCCACTGAGTCTTCCAATCAATGAGTTTTTATTCACTTGGGTTGGCATCTGGAGGGGGTGGTCCCCCAATACTAAAAGTCTTTGTTCACCAGATTGTTATCTTTACAGTTGAAGCTCCCCCCCCCCGAGGCTAAGGTGGGGTCGGCGGCCGTGACATGTAGCTCTCTGACTTTGTTTACGCTAGCCAGAGTGTTGAGGAAAAGGCCCATACTTCAAAGCATTGCTTGGGAGATGACACACGAAAAGATAGGAACAGGCAGGCAATAAAATGTATCACACGACTCTCGAACGTCCACACTTTAAATGACCCAAAAGGAGAGCAGAAGGCAGACACTATATAAAATTACACAGAATAGCAACAAAACTTAAATTCATATAGACCAAAACAATACAACATGTAGATTTTCCATCACAAGGTACGACACTTTTATGTAGGCCTACAGTCCAGTTTTAAGTTATGACCAAAATACAAGCTGTGGTCGCTCACACTAAAGCTCGCTGTGGGCGTGCATGAACCGTGAACCAACCTGTCCGCGGATGGCTGTAAACAGTGCTGCGCCTATGAGTAACTTATTAATCGCGCGACACAACGAATCGACGACCAAATTCGTTGCCAACGCATTTAGTAATCGATTTTTATCGATTCGTTGTTGCAGCCCTAATACAGACAACACTTTTTTTTACTTTATATTTGTATTGAATTTAGCTAGTGTTTTTAAATGTATCAGTCTAGCTAGCTTATGTTAATACACTCAGTTTACTAGCTAAATGCCATTAAACAATTACATACAATGCAAATATAAAGTTAGCAACAAGAATAAATGTCATTTGTAAAATAAGTGTTATCTGCTTAAAGCTAGGGTGGGTAATTTCTTTACTGTAATATTTGGCAAAACTGTCCTAATGGCCAGTCAGCTATATGTAGGTGAAGTGCTCTGAGAATATCTGCTCATAACTTTGCTCTCCCCTGCCTCTGTGGGCCGCACCCAAAAATTGCCACCGCTCATGTACACTTTGACCAATCAGAGCGAGGCTCCGATTCTCCGTTCTTATTGGCTGTGGGACTGTCCGGTCACCTTGGCAACGACGTTGGTGCGTCCCTGCGTGAGCGTTCACGAGCCTAGCGGTCTGACAGTTTTGTACTACTACGGCGGACAACAAATGAATAGCCATGTCTTCATCAACGGCCCATAAATTTCCCATTCCCCAGATACCATCAACTAACACCACTAAGACAGCGAAAAAAAGAGGAAAGACACTTGTTGAAAGGACAGCTACTAAAAGGGAGGCGGAGAGAGCTCGAAATAAAACCAGAGTAAACATCGGCGTGGCTTATGAGCGATGGAGAGAGTTATGTGACCTGAGAAACTTAAAATCGGACGCTGAGATGGCTACATTTCTTATAGACAGGTAAGGAATTGTGTTATCTCTCCATAGTATATTGTGATGAATATGTGAAGTGTCGGCTGGTATGGTTTTTACTAAGCAAAGCCATGATAACCGTTATATTACGGTTCTGTAATGTAACCATTTCAATACGGTTCTGTAGGATGTCTTGCATCAGCCCATGGTTCTTTTCCCGGTCCGTTTTATAGGTTAGTTATGGTCACACCAACCCTGTCGGAATAACACAGAGATTGTGCTAACACGTGGCCTAGGCCTCAACTCAACTGTGGATAATGTCCGAGTCACGTTTGTGTAAAAGCTACTTTGACGCAACTGCCAAGATAAGCACAGCGAGGGAAGTCTAGCATAAGATATTCCATGTATTGTTATAACGTTGTTGCAAGCTAGCAGCAGCCTAGCTCAGTTTTGCGATCGCTTTGAAGTGACGATTTCCTTGTGTGTAATCTGGCTTTCTGTGTTATTTTAACAAATATATATATATTTTTAATTCCGATAACGTTTTTCTTTGTTGACCAATCACTGTTGTGCTTCACCTGTTTTGGCAGTTATGAGAACCTCACATCCCCTACTTCATCCACACCATGCAAGCGCAGGAGAAACCTGCCTCTTCCCCAAGCTTCAAGCATTCATTCAGAGACACTCTTAGACAGGTGATCACTACCCCACCACCATTTTCCATTAACATTTCCAAAATATGAAATTGTGTACATTTATTTTCAGCTTCCACCTTTATAGAAGACAATATAGCCTAATAACTAATTTCAAAGATCTTTATTTCATAACACTATTTATATTCTCAGAGCCGATGACTTCTTGGATGCTGAAGATGTAGAGGACACCAATCCTGCCACTACCTTTCAAAGTATGGCTACAAGGTAAAGAAAGAACAGTGGAACAGTGGAAAAAGTTACTTCTGTATCAACTAATCAACATTAATACCTCTCCATTTATTGACTTCTCAAGTACTCAAATATGTTAATATTGTATTTCATTGTTTTTGTATTTTTAGTATTTCTCCACAGGTAAATGACATTGAAGTCATAACTGAAGAAGAATTTAATGACATCCGGAACTCTACGTAAGTGTGTCCTCGGATCTAGTGTTCACTTGTATGTTCCATCAAATCCCTGTATTATTGATGCACTACACTTTTTAAACTTAGCCCTCTAAAAAATCTCCTTCATAGAATTGGCTGGGCCGATAACACCTGGGAAGATGACAGTGGAGAAGATGACAGTTGGTACCCAGAAATGGAGATGGACAATGGGTCATCTTCAGAGGAGGAAGAAATGATGGGGGAAGACTGTGAATGCAGTGATGACAGTGACATCGATTACGTGCCTTATCTCTGTGTGCGGTACGTATAATAAATCAAATATCTTTGAGTGTTGTGACCCGTTTATCCATTGCTGGTTCTTGCTCACCGTAGCACATGATGCAACTAAATTACAACATGCAACTCAATTACGTCTATTTGCCATATCAGGTATTCAATTCAGTTCAATACAAAGCAAACAATTCCCATGACTTGGGACACGGTACAAAACTGTCAGCTGCCCCGAATTACATACACCATGCCAGGTGATAACCTAAATGCCTTCCCATGAACAATTAATCCACGCAGCAGTCAAAACATAAAACGGCATATTCCCCAAATAACACGAAAAACAATATTATAATTGCTCCAGCAACTTGCATGTTTGATATATCTGTATTGTGGTTCAGGCCTTTCAATATGCAAATGTTATTCCTAAACTCTGTAGCGTTTGTATATGTTGCTATCACAGGACTGGTGGAGCTCTCCAAAAGAGCAAATGGCTGGACACATTACCAGCTGTTGGTCTGGAGGAGACTGTTCATGACCTTGATGATGGACACAATTCCTCAGAAGTGATACCACCGCTACCAGAGAAGACCCAAGTCCTCTGCAAGGAAGATATAATTGGACAACCAGCTTCCATTGTCTACCATAGCTGTCTTAAACAGCTGGCTCAGTATCTTGTCTTACCAATCCCCAAGTGCAACACAAAGGACCCAGTAACTGATGCTGAATGTGGAGCACTTAGACCATTTGAGGTGAAAATAACTTCCAGGGGCACATCAGTTGTCGTGGAATGGGTGAGTACTTGGTTAGCAATAAAGACATACTGTAGGATCATATATTTCACTTTGAGGGCATAGTGTACACATGCTTTATTATCTATTTAATGACAGCTACTGCTCTGTGCTGTGTTGCTCTTTTTTCCTTTTTCAGATATGTCATCAGGGTCACAGTGTCTGGAGGTGGAACTCCCAGCCCACTCTAAAATATGGGATGCATGCAGGTGACTTCATGTTGTCCTCGAACATCCTACTCTCTGGGAACAACTACGGGAAGGTGGCTCTGCTGTTCAAATTCATGAACTTGGGAATAGTACACAGAACCACATTCTTTAAAATCCAGGACGCCTACTGCTTTGACGCCATCGAGGACGACTGGGATGACAAGAGGTCAGCCATTATTACCCGGCTGAAATCAAAGTGTAGTGGCCCTTGGTAAGTTTGCAAATCCCTCTCCTACAAATATTACTCCTGCAGTCCTACACACAGCTGATTACAATGTGGCTCAACTACATTTGATTTATTTACTTTTTGTGTAATGTGTAATTTCATACTATGTTCACCTTTGACATTGATAAGTGAGAGAATGTGGCTTTTATCTATTATATCTGCAATGTTTATTTTTGTGTTGTTTTTTTTCATCTTTCATAGGTGACGGTCGTATGGATAGTCCTGGGTTTTCAGCACAGTACTGTACATACACAACGATGGACAACGACAGTAAAGAGATCATATCAATTGTCAATATTGATAAGAGGGAGACCCAGAAGAATTCGGTTATCATGGAGAAGGAGGCTTTCATCCGGACCTTTGAGACTCTCCACAAAGAGATTCGCCTACAGGAGTTTTGCACTGATGCTCATTCACAGATCTCGGCGCTCTTCAGTAAGTGCAAAGATATTTATGTGCATAATTTTACGGATGAAGTATTGCTCTATGTATTTCATGATTGATCATTGTCAAAATGTTTTAGCCTGCGTCTAACACATATCTGTTTGCATCCTTCCATGCAGATCCAACAAAAGGCAGGTTCAAGGACTCTGGTGTTCGACACACCCTTGACATCTGGCATGGATCAAAGAACTTGGGTAAAAAAATCCATGCAGTAAGTTCCTGACTTCGATTCTGTTATTGGTCCTTGATAATAGATTGTTATAATACCAAGTCGAACAACACAGTTTTTCCTACTTGATTTCTACTCATGTTGTTTATGTTAAAACAACTTCTTTGAGATGATGATCACAATGACTGAATGTAAAGGTCGTGCCATTTCCTGCCATTCAGTTATAAGCCAGGTGTCTACCACACAGATGGTGATTACATCAGGTTCCTGGTTCCAGAGAATTTGCCAAATCAACATTGATGACAAAGTCTGAGCTTTATTTAAATGTTATTTTCCATTCCGTGTCAAGGCAGGCCTTCGGAAAGGATGTTCAATTCTCCTTACCTGGAGTAAGGAGATATGCAACCATTTCTGGTATTGCTGTAAGACTGCACAGAACATTGATCAGTTCGGTGTAAGTATTGGTCTGTTTTGGATTTCACTTTGCGATTCCTGACCATTTATTACATTTTGATTTTATTGATAAATTGACTGGTTATTTTATTTTATATTTATTTTAAAAACTTGTACTAGCATTTATATAATGACAAAATAGGTATTATTTATTGTGTAAAAAAAAAAAACACAATAAGAAATGATGCAGTTCTGTTCTACTGTGGGATATGTGGACAGGTCTTCTCCACCATGTTCAAGGAGAGCATGAGTGGGCCCTATCTTGCTGTGAACATGGCCCCTTGTCGGCCGACAGGGAGAAGGAGTGGATCCAGAGTGATTCTGAGGCCTTTCAGGTTCTGTCAGAAATAGTGCTGGATGAGCACTGGCTGAAGAATGTGGAGAAGTTCCTGAGTTTCAGGTAAGTAAACATTTTTTCATAAGAAGGTTATTGTAAGTGGCTAAGTCCTGCTATATGGGCATTTGAGATACAGTGCTCAGGCTAATGACTTGGCTGAGGTGCTTGCTATACACTGTCTTACACTTGTCACAATACTGGGCACATGGTGTTATAAACACTATTCATGGTAATGGCTCTTACAAGCATATCTATAACGCTGTATTCATGGCCACTTTCAAATGAGAACTAAAGTTATATTATATGTGTATAGATATGGGGTCATAGCGTATTCATCTGTTTCTTTTATTCTGTAAGGTCAACCGCTGAGCTGGAATCCTTCCATAATCATATACTGATGTATGCCAGCAAGCGATTCAGCTTTAGCCCACCTGTTTACAAAGCAGGCACCCTCTTAGCAGCGTTGGACTATAACCATCATGTTCACAGACCGGTGAAGAGGAAGGCTGATGGCTCAATAGAGTACGTTTTCAATAATTTTCATATATATCTATTTCAGATTTACAATATTCTAAGCTGCATGACTGATGTGGATACATTGAGACATTATTTCATCCTGTGTCAGGTACTGCAAGCTCTACAATAAAAAGTCAAAGACTTGGAGTCTATACACTGTGAAGGTGGAGAAGGACTACGGATACATGGCAGACCTGCAGAGTGCTATCCTAGAAGCCCGGCTGACATCAGACAAGGGTTTGCCAAAGACCAGAAAAAAAGGCCTAATGACCCACGGCAATATGGGGTTCTTGCAAGCATCCCACCACCCAGGACCTGTTGCAAACCCAATTCCACAGAGGAGTAGGTATGGAATGAATCCTGTTTGACATATTATCTACACATGATACAGTACATATCCCAAGTAAAGGGAAATTAAACACTTAGGAAAAGTAGTGACTTTATTCTTTCAACAGGGCAAGGAATGCAGTAAGAGACCTAGAAGAGATTGGAGGTCCCATACCAACTAAACTGGAGCTGACTGTAGGCTGCTGGGGGCTGTTTGGAATAGTATTACGCTGCTCACTTTTTGATTTTTGATATTTGTAAATATTCGATTTATTAGGTCTAAATGTCCTTCACAGTTTTGAATTATTTACACTTTGTTCTTATAAAATATATAAAAAAAAAAAATAGGATTTTGTATATAGTTTTTTATGATAAATTTGTTTATAATTGACATATTTTCAATGCAGTTGCACGATTGTTCTGCTAAAAAGGCATTTTGTTATGTAGTGCTTTTATACTTATTTAGAATTTGCACTTGTGCTGCATGTAGTCATCGAAGGCCAGGGTGTTCCTGTGTGTGTGAGTTATTATCTTATTGTTTTATTATTTAATAAAAAAGCTTTTTACCGCACCTGCCCTCATCCTTTATCCAGCATTACACCTGCTGAATGTGCATTGTTATTATGATATGCTATAGTTATTGTCTGCTGTAACCGACAATGAAAAGATGGGTCATAATAACAGGAAACTGAACATGTATTTTTTAAACACTTTTTAATGATGCTTAAAGTCTCCTTGTGAGGAAGCCAACATATTGTCCAAGTGGGTCTGGGTACTTGTCCCGTATCCTCCAGACACAACAACTAGGGATGACGACCCTGTGTCCCCGAGCCAGTGCTCCGTATTGCCAAACAACAAACTGCCTATAGGCGGCAAACCTAAATAGTTTGTTGTCCTCCCCTGGGTCTGGACGGTCAGCCACAGCACGGACATCATTCCAGATCCTCCTGGCCAGCCGTAGAACCCCCCCCTGCATTATGTATGCGTCCATGTGAGGCATCATGGAGACACAGGAGTCCAGGAGTTGTCCACAGCATTTCCTCTCTATATCCGTAGGCATCTCCTTGCATTTGGTGCAAATGCACCAGGCTGGCTGCTGTGGGTCACTGGGACCAGGCTGTTGTGGGTCAGATGTGGGATGAGGGATGGACATGGCCAGGAGGTCAAAGATGAGGGATGGTTCCCGTTCCAAACACAGCTCCAGCAGATGGTGGGAAGCTTCTAGGTTCAGGTTTCTGATTCGAACCTGGCCAGGAAATGTACAATTACTTATTACACATTTATACTGACAATTGGCTCGCCTGATTTTTAAAAGTATGACATGAAATAAACATACCTGGGGTCTCATTTATAAACGTTGCGTACGCACAAAACGGGGCTGAAATTTGCGTACGTGACTTTCCACGCCAAGGTTGTGATCTATAAAAAACCGACTTGACGGGAGAATGTGCGCAGCCCTAAGCAAACTCTGACCCATGCGTACGCATGGTTTGGAGGAAAAGGAGAAATGGCGACACAGATTGTGTGGTGGTGAACTGAAGTCAGACAGAAGAATTGTAGAGTGAGAAGAACGATAATGTTTTATCATCGCCCTTCATAAATTTAATTTCGACCCGTATCATGCGTTAAATCTACGTAATCAGAATAATTTAAGTCAACTGCGTTATTTCTCAGTTATAACTCCAGAAACATCTCCTTAGAATAAAAATAAAAATAAATCTCTATATTTAATCCCGTCACTCCATAGGCTGTCCACTGACGGCGCGACTGCATGGAATAAAGCATCCGTCCAACATGTGTCAATAACATAATATTTTTATGTGACACTGTAAACACATAATCAAATGTCAATTAAATCCCAACTGTGGAAAACCAAGCCACACTCCTCATCACAATCGTTGTCCGTTACTCTTGATGCTTTTCATTAAGTGTTCTCGGTCAGTCTACCGTAACCCTATAAATACAGAGGTGAGCGCCGTGGTAATGCTGCACCATATGGCACTTCTGGCGGACCATGCAAATGGCAGGATTCGGAGGGAGAGGGTCTTTAGGGACCATAACGATTTATTGGTAGGCTACATAAAAATATGTACCTTTATGTCAGACGAGTCCACTTCTTTTTTAATTCTGGGACTGTGCGCTCCGTGCTACTGAGAGTTCACTGCTGCAGCAACATGTTGCCGCTCACTCTGCTTTTGGTTGTTGGCGATCCCATCCGTGACCGCCGAACAAAACTACTTTTCGGGCATCCATTTCACCCGAAAAGTGTCTCCACTTCAGCCTCCGTGAAATTTCGCTTTTTTGCTTTTCTCAGTACTTCTGCCATTGTTTCCGACAAGACATAATACTTGCATCTGAGTCTGTTTTATATGCAGATCGCATTCATGAGGTCATTTGCATTGACCATTTATGGTTAAAAAGGGGCGTGTACAGGGCGGAACGTGAAGCTGATTCAGGTGCGCACACTTGTAGTCAGTATGTGATTTATAAAGCAAAGATTGCGTACAGGTGTGCGTACGCAGTGTTTTATAAATCCGAATATTTTTTGGCGCACGCAAAACTTGGCTTATGGGCGTACGCACATTTTTAGTAACGATCCCACGCACAGTTTTCTAAATGAGACCCCTGCTCATTTGTGATTCGTTGAATCCTGATTGCTTCCACACGGGCCATGTCCTCTTGCCCTATCGTGTCAGGACCTCTCCTACCGCGACCTCGTCCCCTTCCTCTGCCCCTGCCTCTGCCCCTAGGCTGCCTGCCTCTAGCAGCAGAACGTCCGCTGACCCTACATATCCCACGTCCTGTGCTGCTAGGACCTGGGATAATTGTCCCCAGAGCCAGCTTGGCTCTCTTCTTGGACACTCTTATAATGCAAAAAATTAGCGTTATTGTAGTACAATTCATGACTTCAAAACGTCAGTATATAATATATTGATGACCAGGTTACTAGCTCTGGCAGCTTATGCTAACGAACTACAGTTGCAATTAGTTTGCTATCTTGCTTGGCTGATACAGCTACCTTTCTTAGGCCTACCAGCGCCATTGCAATGATTTTAAGATAACATACATGGTATGTCTGTGAGTAAGATGTTGATGCTATATATGTACTTATGTAGCTATCAGCACTAATGTTTAATTACCTCGGAATCGGACATGGTGTTTCGTCTTCCTATCAATGTAACTGAATTCACATGAACGTGCATAACTGACGTTCGGTGGGAGGAGCTACAGCAGGTAGCATGGCAGGGACGGGCCAGAGAGCACGCGACGGAATCTCAACGGCTGTTTTCTCCAAAATCGCCCACCCTAGCTTTAAGTAGCCGATCTCCGAAGTTGGGTCTGTCTGCGTCCTGCAAGACGGAGGCGTAACTTGTAGTAGGAGGCGTAACTTGTAGTAGGAGGCGTAACTTGTAGTAGGAGGAGGCGTAACTTGTAGTAGGAGGCGTAACTTGTAGTAGGAGGCGTAACTTGTAGTAGGAGGAGGCGTAACTTGCACTAGGAGGCGTAACTTGTAGTAGGAGGCGTAACTTGTAGTAGGAGGAGGCGTAACTTGTAGTAGGAGGCGTAACTTGTAGTAGGAAGAGGCGTAACTTGTAGTAGGAGGCGTAACTTGTAGTAGGAGGCGTAACTTGTAGTAGGAGGAGGCGTAACTTGCACTAGGAGGCGTAACATGTAGTCGGAGGAGTAACTTGTAGTAGGAGGCGTAACTTGTAGTCGGAGGCGTAACATGTAGTCGGAGGCGTAACTTGTAGTCGGAGGCGTAACTTGTAGTCGGAGGAGGCGTAACTTGTAGTCGGAGGAGGCGTAACTTGTAGTCGGAGGAGGCGTAACTTGTAGTAGGAGGCGTAACTTGTAGTAGGAGGAGTAACTTGTAGTAGGAGGCGTAACTTGTAGTCGGAGGAGGCGTAACTTGTAGTAGGAGGAGGCGTAACTTGTAGTCGGAGGAGGCGCAACTTGTAGTAGGAGGCGTAACTTGTAGTAGGAGGCAAAACTTGTAGTCGGAGGAGGCGTAACTTGTAGTAGGAGGCGTAACTTGTAGTCGGAGGCGTAACTTGTAGTCGGAGGCGTAACTTGTAGTAGGAGGAGGCGTAACTTGTAGTAGGAGGAGGCGTAACTTGTAGTCGGAGGAGGCGCAACTTGTAGTAGGAGGCGTAACTTGTAGTCGGAGGCGTAACTTGCAGTCGGAGGAGGCGTAACTTGTAGTCAGAGGAGGCGTAACTTGTAGTCGGAGGCGTAACTTGTAGTAGGAGGCGTAACTTGTAGTAGGAGGCGTAACTTGTAGTAGGAGGAGGCGTAACTCGTAGTAGGAGGAGGCGTAACTTGTAGTAGGAGGCGTAACTTGTAGTCGGAGGCGTAACTTGTAGTCGGCGGCGTAACTTGTAGTAGGAGGCGTAACTTGTAGTCGGAGGAGGCGTAACTTGTAGTAGGAGGAGGCGTAACTTGTAGTAGGAGGCGTAACTTGTAGTAGGAGGAGGCGTAACTTGTAGTAGGAGGCGTAACTTGTAGTAGGAGGAGGCGTAACTTGCACTAGGAGGCGTAACATGTAGTCGGAGGAGTAACTTGTAGTAGGAGGCGTAACTTGTAGTCGGAGGCGTAACTTGTAGTCGGAGGCGTAACTTGTAGTCGGAGGAGGCGTAACTTGTAGTCGGAGGAGGCGTAACTTGTAGTCGGAGGAGGCGTAACTTGTAGTAGGAGGCGTAACTTGTAGTAGGAGGAGTAACTTGTAGTAGGAGGCGTAACTTGTAGTCGGAGGAGGCGTAACTTGTAGTAAGAGGAGGCGTAACTTGTAGTCGGAGGAGGCGCAACTTGTAGTAGGAGGCGTAACTTGTAGTAGGAGGCGTAACTTGTAGTCGGAGGAGGCGTAACTTGTAGTAGGAGGCGTAACTTGTAGTCGGAGGCGTAACTTGTAGTCGGAGGCGTAACTTGTAGTAGGAGGAGGCGTAACTTGTAGTAGGAGGAGGCGTAACTTGTAGTCGGAGGAGGCGCAACTTGTAGTAGGAGGCGTAACTTGTAGTCGGAGGCGTAACTTGCAGTCGGAGGAGGCGTAACTTGTAGTCGGAGGAGGCGTAACTTGTAGTCGGAGGCGTAACTTGTAGTAGGAGGCGTAACTTGTAGTAGGAGGCGTAACTTGTAGTAGGAGGAGGCGTAACTCGTAGTAGGAGGAGGCGTAACTTGTAGTAGGAGGCGTAACTTGTAGTCGGAGGCGTAACTTGTAGTCGGCGGCGTAACTTGTAGTAGGAGGCGTAACTTGTAGTCGGAGGAGGCGTAACTTGTAGTAGGAGGAGGCGTAACTTGTAGTAGGAGGCGTAACTTGTAGTAGGAGGAGGCGTAACTTGTAGTAGGAGGAGGCGTAACTTGTAGTAGGAGGCGTAACTTGTAGTCGGAGGCGTAACTTGTAGTCGGAGGCGTAACTTGTAGTAGGAGGCGTAACTTGTAGTCGGAGGAGGCGTAACTTGTAGTAGGAGGAGGCGTAACTTGTAGTAGGAGGCATAACTTGTAGTAGGAGGAGGCGTAACTTGTAGTAGGAGGAGGCGTAACTTGTAGTAGGAGGCGTAACTTGTAGTCGGAGGCGTAACTTGTAGTCGGAGGCGTAACTTGTAGTCGGAGGCGTAGCTTGTAGTCGGAGGCGTGTCTAGTACTTTTCTAAATCGCGGAAGTGATCTGTATGTAGCAGTGGTGCGCGGGTACATAAATGACCGCAACTCGGACCTCAAATATTAGGCCTTATATAAAAATAATGCACCCGACCCGCCCATTTAAAAATATGCTCTTGATTAGCTTAATCTTGATATGCTCTTGATTAGCTTAATCATAGCCTTGCGTGAAACCGACATCCCTGAGTAATATGCATTTAAGAAAAGAAGCCTATTACAATTTTACAATGACATGTAATGCATATAGCAGTTTAACGTGGGGAACCTGCTTAAGTTTAGCCTACTTAATCCCTTAATACCTTTAACAAAAAGACAGCAGATAAATAATTAAATAATTAAAGACAGCAGTTTAATAATTCAAATAATTGTATTGAATACATATTGTTATTGATCGCTTGCTGCATGTTTTCAAGGTCCTGCATGAGATAGAAAACAATGAATTAAACTAAATATTACTGATAGAAACAAGACAAGAACAATGCCACTAACAGGAGGATAGTTATGAGAAAGCCTTCATATTATGGCGTTCACATTACAAGCCTTCATTTTATATATATTTGCCGGTCTTCATACATGGATTTCTCAGGTACGTCATCACTGTTGCACTGTGCAAACTCGGGGCAGAAAGAAGCAAGCAACATCTACTAGCCTGAGTATTAAGTGACTGTTCAGTGTGCATCTCAAACGTGTTCATCTCAAATGTGGCAGGTCGTAAAGTAATGTAAGCATAGCTAGCACCTTAGAAAGCAGCTTTTATCATAAAGTCAAATAATTAGATAGACAAAGCCTCAAATATCCAAAAGGTATGTTTGGGAATATGTTGAGGGTGTGTCTGCAAGCCTTCCTGGCTATAGACGGGGGATTAGTAGGCTAACTACAACTAATAAACAATACATTTAAACTGGGCTTTCTGATAGTCATTCTATAATGGTAGATGATTTTCTGCCCCGGATTGGCGTGCCCAGGCGCAAAACCTGCTCAAAGACTGAAACAGACAACACAAACTTGTTTGCATTTTCAGAATCTTTTGCACTAGAAACCTTATTTGAAGATAACAAAGAAAACTGACCTTGGGGTCTGGCTCTTCCGCGCTCATGGCCTGATAGAATACAAAGTCATAGTTACAAAGGCAGAGTTACAACAGATATGTTCATGTTTAAGACCTGACTTCAATGAAGATCTCGTGTGAACCGTGATTTACAACGCTTTTTGTTTAGTAGGAGGAGGCGTAACTTGTCGTAGGAGGCGTAACTTGTAGTAGGAGGAGGCGTAACTTGTAGTAGGAGGCGTAACTTGTAGTAGGAGGCGTAACTTGTAGTAGGAGGCGTAACTTGTAGTAGGAGGCGTAACTTGTAGTAGGAGGAGGCGTAACTTGTAGTAGGAGGAGGCGTAACTTGTAGTAGGAGGAGGCGTAACTTGTAGTATGAGGCGTAACTTGTAGAAGAAGGCGTAACTTGTAGTAGGAGGAGGCGTAACTTGCACTAGGAGGCGTAACTTGTAGTAGGAGGCGTAACTTGTAGTAGGAGGAGGCGTAACTTGTAGTAGGAGGCGTAACTTGTAGTAGGAGGCGTAACTTGTAGTAGGAGGAGGCGTAACTTGTAGTAGGAGGAGGCGTAACTTGCACTAGGAGGCGTAACATGTAGTCGGAGGAGTAACTTGTAGTAGGAGGCGTAACTTGTAGTCGGAGGAGGCGTAACTTGTAGTAGGAGGAGGCGTAACTTGTAGTAGGAGGCATAACTTGTAGTAGGAGGAGGCGTAACTTGTAGTAGGAGGAGGCGTAACTTGTAGTAGGAGGCGTAACTTGTAGTCGGAGGCGTAACTTGTAGTCGGAGGCGTAACTTGTAGTCGGAGGCGTAGCTTGTAGTCGGAGGCGTGTCTAGTACTTTTCTAAATCGCGGAAGTGATCTGTATGTAGCAGTGGTGCGCGGGTACATAAATGACCGCAACTCGGACCTCAAATATTAGGCCTTATATAAAAATAATGCACCCGACCCGCCCATTTAAAAATATGCTCTTGATTAGCTTAATCTTGATATGCTCTTGATTAGCTTAATCATAGCCTTGCGTGAAACCGACATCCCTGAGTAATATGCATTTAAGAAAAGAAGCCTATTACAATTTTACAATGACATGTAATGCATATAGCAGTTTAACGTGGGGAACCTGCTTAAGTTTAGCCTACTTAATCCCTTAATACCTTTAACAAAAAGACAGCAGATAAATAATTAAATAATTAAAGACAGCAGTTTAATAATTCAAATAATTGTATTGAATACATATTGTTATTGATCGCTTGCTGCATGTTTTCAAGGTCCTGCATGAGATAGAAAACAATGAATTAAACTAAATATTACTGATAGAAACAAGACAAGAACAATGCCACTAACAGGAGGATAGTTATGAGAAAGCCTTCATATTATGGCGTTCACATTACAAGCCTTCATTTTATATATATTTGCCGGTCTTCATACATGGATTTCTCAGGTACGTCATCACTGTTGCACTGTGCAAACTCGGGGCAGAAAGAAGCAAGCAACATCTACTAGCCTGAGTATTAAGTGACTGTTCAGTGTGCATCTCAAACGTGTTCATCTCAAATGTGGCAGGTCGTAAAGTAATGTAAGCATAGCTAGCACCTTAGAAAGCAGCTTTTATCATAAAGTCAAATAATTAGATAGACAAAGCCTCAAATATCCAAAAGGTATGTTTGGGAATATGTTGAGGGTGTGTCTGCAAGCCTTCCTGGCTATAGACGGGGGATTAGTAGGCTAACTACAACTAATAAACAATACATTTAAACTGGGCTTTCTGATAGTCATTCTATAATGGTAGATGATTTTCTGCCCCGGATTGGCGTGCCCAGGCGCAAAACCTGCTCAAAGACTGAAACAGACAACACAAACTTGTTTGCATTTTCAGAATCTTTTGCACTAGAAACCTTATTTGAAGATAACAAAGAAAACTGACCTTGGGGTCTGGCTCTTCCGCGCTCATGGCCTGATAGAATACAAAGTCATAGTTACAAAGGCAGAGTTACAACAGATATGTTCATGTTTAAGACCTGACTTCAATGAAGATCTCGTGTGAACCGTGATTTACAACGCTTTTTGTTTAGTAGGAGGAGGCGTAACTTGTCGTAGGAGGCGTAACTTGTAGTAGGAGGAGGCGTAACTTGTAGTAGGAGGCGTAACTTGTAGTAGGAGGCGTAACTTGTAGTAGGAGGCGTAACTTGTAGTAGGAGGCGTAACTTGTAGTAGGAGGAGGCGTAACTTGTAGTAGGAGGAGGCGTAACTTGTAGTAGGAGGAGGCGTAACTTGTAGTATGAGGCGTAACTTGTAGAAGAAGGCGTAACTTGTAGTAGGAGGAGGCGTAACTTGCACTAGGAGGCGTAACTTGTAGTAGGAGGCGTAACTTGTAGTAGGAGGAGGCGTAACTTGTAGTAGGAGGCGTAACTTGTAGTAGGAGGCGTAACTTGTAGTAGGAGGAGGCGTAACTTGTAGTAGGAGGAGGCGTAACTTGCACTAGGAGGCGTAACATGTAGTCGGAGGAGTAACTTGTAGTAGGAGGCGTAACTTGTAGTCGGAGGAGGCGTAACTTGTAGTAGGAGGAGGCGTAACTTGTAGTAGGAGGCATAACTTGTAGTAGGAGGAGGCGTAACTTGTAGTAGGAGGAGGCGTAACTTGTAGTAGGAGGCGTAACTTGTAGTCGGAGGCGTAACTTGTAGTCGGAGGCGTAACTTGTAGTCGGAGGCGTAGCTTGTAGTCGGAGGCGTGTCTAGTACTTTTCTAAATCGCGGAAGTGATCTGTATGTAGCAGTGGTGCGCGGGTACATAAATGACCGCAACTCGGACCTCAAATATTAGGCCTTATATAAAAATAATGCACCCGACCCGCCCATTTAAAAATATGCTCTTGATTAGCTTAATCTTGATATGCTCTTGATTAGCTTAATCATAGCCTTGCGTGAAACCGACATCCCTGAGTAATATGCATTTAAGAAAAGAAGCCTATTACAATTTTACAATGACATGTAATGCATATAGCAGTTTAACGTGGGGAACCTGCTTAAGTTTAGCCTACTTAATCCCTTAATACCTTTAACAAAAAGACAGCAGATAAATAATTAAATAATTAAAGACAGCAGTTTAATAATTCAAATAATTGTATTGAATACATATTGTTATTGATCGCTTGCTGCATGTTTTCAAGGTCCTGCATGAGATAGAAAACAATGAATTAAACTAAATATTACTGATAGAAACAAGACAAGAACAATGCCACTAACAGGAGGATAGTTATGAGAAAGCCTTCATATTATGGCGTTCACATTACAAGCCTTCATTTTATATATATTTGCCGGTCTTCATACATGGATTTCTCAGGTACGTCATCACTGTTGCACTGTGCAAACTCGGGGCAGAAAGAAGCAAGCAACATCTACTAGCCTGAGTATTAAGTGACTGTTCAGTGTGCATCTCAAACGTGTTCATCTCAAATGTGGCAGGTCGTAAAGTAATGTAAGCATAGCTAGCACCTTAGAAAGCAGCTTTTATCATAAAGTCAAATAATTAGATAGACAAAGCCTCAAATATCCAAAAGGTATGTTTGGGAATATGTTGAGGGTGTGTCTGCAAGCCTTCCTGGCTATAGACGGGGGATTAGTAGGCTAACTACAACTAATAAACAATACATTTAAACTGGGCTTTCTGATAGTCATTCTATAATGGTAGATGATTTTCTGCCCCGGATTGGCGTGCCCAGGCGCAAAACCTGCTCAAAGACTGAAACAGACAACACAAACTTGTTTGCATTTTCAGAATCTTTTGCACTAGAAACCTTATTTGAAGATAACAAAGAAAACTGACCTTGGGGTCTGGCTCTTCCGCGCTCATGGCCTGATAGAATACAAAGTCATAGTTACAAAGGCAGAGTTACAACAGATATGTTCATGTTTAAGACCTGACTTCAATGAAGATCTCGTGTGAACCGTGATTTACAACGCTTTTTGTTTAGTAGGAGGAGGCGTAACTTGTCGTAGGAGGCGTAACTTGTAGTAGGAGGAGGCGTAACTTGTAGTAGGAGGCGTAACTTGTAGTAGGAGGCGTAACTTGTAGTAGGAGGCGTAACTTGTAGTAGGAGGCGTAACTTGTAGTAGGAGGAGGCGTAACTTGTAGTAGGAGGAGGCGTAACTTGTAGTAGGAGGAGGCGTAACTTGTAGTATGAGGCGTAACTTGTAGAAGAAGGCGTAACTTGTAGTAGGAGGAGGCGTAACTTGCACTAGGAGGCGTAACTTGTAGTAGGAGGCGTAACTTGTAGTAGGAGGAGGCGTAACTTGTAGTAGGAGGCGTAACTTGTAGTAGGAGGCGTAACTTGTAGTAGGAGGAGGCGTAACTTGTAGTAGGAGGAGGCGTAACTTGCACTAGGAGGCGTAACATGTAGTCGGAGGAGTAACTTGTAGTAGGAGGCGTAACTTGTAGTCGGAGGCGTAACATGTAGTCGGAGGCGTAACTTGTAGTCGGAGGCGTAACTTGTAGTCGGAGGAGGCGTAACTTGTAGTCGGAGGAGGCGTAACTTGTAGTAGGAGGCGTAACTTGTAGTAGGAGGCGTAACTTGTAGTAGGAGGCGTAACTTGTAGTCGGAGGAGGCGTAACTTGTAGTAGGAGGAGGCGTAAATTGTAGTCGGAGGAGGCGCAACTTGTAGTAGGAGGCGTAACTTGTAGTAGGAGGCGTAACTTGTAGTCGGAGGAGGCGTAACTTGTAGTCGGAGGAGGCGCAACTTGTAGTAGGAGGCGTAACTTGTAGTCGGAGGCGTAACTTGTAGTCGGAGGCGTAACTTGTAGTCGGAGGCGGAACTTGTAGTAGGAGGCGTAACTTGTAGTAGGAGGCGTAACTTGTAGTAGGAGGAGGCGTAACTTGTAGTAGGAGGCGTAACTTGTAGTCGGAGGCGTAACTTGTAGTAGGAGGCGTAACTTGTCGTCGGAGGAGGCGTAACTTGTAGTAGGAGGAGGCGTAACTTGTAGTAGGAGGCGTAACTTGTAGTCGGAGGCGTAGCTTGTAGTCGGAGGCGTGTCTAGTACTTTTCTAAATCGCGGAAGTGATCTGTATGTAGCAGTGGTGCGCGGGTACATAAATGACCGCAACTCGGACCTCAAATATTAGGCCTTATATAAAAATAATGCACCCGACCCGCCCATTTAAAAATATGCTCTCGATTAGCTTAATCTTGATATGCTCTTGATTAGCTTAATCATAGCCTTACGTGAAACCGACATCCCTGAGTAATATGCATTTAAGAAAAGAAGCCTATTACAATTTTACAATGACATGTAATGCATATAGCAGTTTAACGTGGGGAACCTGCTTAAGTTTAGCCTACTTAATCCCTTAATACCTTTAACAAAAAGACAGCAGATAAATAATTAAATAATTAAAGACAGCAGTTTAATAATTCAAATAATTGTATTGAATACATATTGTTATTGATCGCTTGCTGCATGTTTTCAAGGTCCTGCATGAGATAGAAAACAATGAATTAAACTAAATATTACTGATAGAAACAAGACAAGAACAATGCCACTAACAGGAGGATAGTTATGAGAAAGCCTTCATATTATGGCGTTCACATTACAAGCCTTCATTTTATATATATTTGCCGGTCTTCATACATGGATTTCTCAGGTACGTCATCACTGTTGCACTGTGCAAACTCGGGGCAGAAAGAAGCAAGCAACATCTACTAGCCTGAGTATTAAGTGACCGTTCAGTGTGCATCTCAAACGTGTTCATCTCAAATGTGGCAGGTCGTAAAGTAATGTAAGCATAGCTAGCACCTTAGAAAGCAGCTTTCATCATAAAGTCAAATAATTAGATAGACAAAGCCTCAAATATCCAAAAGGTATGTTTGGGAATATGTTGAGGGTGTGTCTGCAAGCCTTCCTGGCTATAGACGGGGGATTAGTAGGCTAACTACAACTAATAAACAATACATTTAAACTGGGCTTTCTGATAGTCATTCTATAATGGTAGATGACTTTCTGCCCCGGATTGGCGTGCCCAGGCGCAAAACCTGCTCAAAGACTGAAACAGACAACACAAACTTGTTTGCATTTTCAGAATCTTTTGCACTAGAAACCTTATTTGATGATAACAAAGAAAACTGACCTTGGGGTCTGGCTCTTCCGCGCTCATGGCCTGATAGAATACAAAGTCATAGTTACAAAGGCAGAGTTACAACAGATATGTTCATGTTTAAGACCTGACTTCAATGAAGATCTTGTGTGAACCGTGATTTACAACGCTTTTTGTTTACCGCGAAAAGAGAAAGATCTCGCGTGGACCGCGGTTTAGAAAAGAACAAGTTACGCCTCCTAGTACAAGTTACGCCTCCGTCTTGCAGGACGCAGACAGATACTATTGGATCTCCGGGTAGACTAAGCTGAAAAGCTGCTCCCAACCAGGTTTGGTTGCGAGCATAAGTCACCATGGTGATACAGCGACGCTATAAGAGATCGACTTTCGTGGTCCAGCTAACCCAGGCTTTGCGCTCAACATACCTCGCTAACCCTCTAATCGAGCTTCGTAGTACAGGCCCCAGGTGTAGTTTGTCTGCAAATAACTCTGCCTCCAGCAACAGGATTGGTCGAAACGTATGAAGTGAATGAAATAAAAGCCCAGTTCACCAGATCTGAGGTCAGCTGCCGTCAGATTTTGGATCATAAATGTATTCAGCGAACGAGGTCTGAGGTAATTAACCACCTGGAACTTGGTGCGGTTCTTGGAGCTCAGAGGACAGCAGGACGGGTGTTTACCTGGTCGATAAGACCCTGAACCCAGAACCTAAACACAGATATCCTAAACACAGACCCTGAACCCAGAACCCATTGGCGTCACTATGCTGTTTTATTCGGGGCTAAAGCCCCGGATGTTATTTAATTAGCCCTGAATATAATTTCTGGGTGAAAAAAAAAAAAAATACAAATATTTATAAGTAGCCTAGCCTAGATAGTCCATCTGGCAAGAGAATGAACAGTTTAAAAATATTACCTGTTTACCACCTCAAGTGAATTAACCTCTCCTATCCCCAGTCAGATCTCTGTGTGTGCGTGTGTAAGGTCTGTCTCACTTGTATTCATTTTTCTCTGAAATAACTTGAATGGAACTTAAGATGTTTGGGGATGAGCAGCACAGCAGTCAGGCAGCTATTTAAAGCTATAATAAACGGTGTATTTTGTTTATTTAGGGAAAGCATTATTAAAAAATGGTTGAAACATGGCTGGAACAAAATAACAGTGCAACCGTTCTGATAGAGACAGCTCCTCCCAACTATAACTTTTTTGATGCATGTAGATCTGGAAAAAGAGGTGGAGGGGTTGCTGTTATATTTAAAAATGATTTTCAGGGGAAACAGATGTTATTTGGTGATTTTCCAAAAACTTTGTACCATTTTGGACACATTTGAACTGTCCCAACATGTGAAAGAGACTACTCATTGTAAGGGCCACACTCTAGACCTGGTTATCACAAAGGGCCTCAATGTTTCTGATCTCTCTGTGACTGATCCTTCCTTGTCTGACCACTTTTGTGTTTTCTTTAATATATCTTTTATTCCTGACATACAGACAAAATCAAATACTGTCAAAAAACGGTATATCAATGAAGAATCGTATGTACTTTTTAGAAAGGCCATCTCCTTACTACCACCTCTCAACCCATGTTCTGCTGATGATCTTGTAGAAAACTTTAATTTGAAAATTTTGAAAGTCATGGATGTCATTGCACCTTATAAGGTTAAAACGATTTCTGGAAAGCAAAAGGCACCCTGGAGAAAAGCTGCTTCTGTAACAGCACAGAAAAAAGAATGCAGGAAGGTTGAACGCATCTGGCGTAAAACAAAACTTCATATTCACCATGATATCTACAAAGAGAGCCTCTGTGCCTACAATTCAGACTTAAAAAGTGCTAGAGAAACATTTTTCTCCAATATCATTAAATCCAATAATAATAATGCAAAAACCCTATTTGCAACTGTTGACAGACTGACCAACCCCCCAACACAAATTCCACCTGATCTCCATTCCACGCAGAAATGCAGTGAGTTTGCAGCTTTTTATACTGATCAAATTGAAGGCATCAGACGCGCCATCAATATCTCCACTTCAAACAAAAATGTTGGACTACCACCCTGTTCAGGCAAAAGTAACGTGGCAGGGATGGCATGCTTTAATGTTATTGACTCTAAAACTCTTGTGGAAACTGTTACGCAACTAAAGCCATCCACCTGTTGCCTTGATTCTTTACCTACCAACCTCTTTAAGAATGTTTTTGACTGCCTAGCAATAGACATATTGCAGATAGTTAACAACTCTCTCCAGTCAGGCAACTTCCCAAAAGCCCTGAAAACTGCAGTTATTAAACCCCTTTTAAAAAAGCGGAGCCTAGATACCTCTATTATTAACAACTACAGACCAATATCAAATCTGCCCTTCATAAGTAAAATCATTGAGAAAGTTGTCCTCCAGCAACTTAATCACTTCCTGGAATCAACTGGTTGTTATGACACCTTCCAATCAGGATTTCGACCCCTGCACAGCACTGAGACCGCCCTCATTAAAGTTGTAAACGACATCCGTCTTAACACAGACTCTGGCAAAACCTCAATACTAATGCTACTAGACCTCAGTGCTGCATTCGACACTGTAGACCATAAAATACTTTTGGACAGGTTAGAAAACTGGGTGGGGCTTTCAGGCACAGTCTTAAATTGGTTCAGATCCTACCTACAAAATAGGAACTACTTTGTTTCCATCGGCGACTTTGTATCAGAATCAACCAACGTGATGTGTGGAGTCCCACAAGGTTCGATCTTAGGACCCTCTTTATTCAACATCTACATGCTCCCACTAGGGCAAATCATGCATAATAACAATATTGACCATCATTGCTATGCTGATGACACGCAAATCTATGTATCGCTATCACCAAATGACTATCGGCCCATAGATCTGCTGTGCCAGTGCATTGAGCAAGTGAAAGACTGGATGTGCCGAAATTTCCTTCAGCTAAATGAGGATAAAACAGAGATAATTGTATTTGGTGCTAAAACGGAAAGGCTTAAAGTAACCCAACACCTTCACTCTCTGTCCCTGAAAACCTCAATCAAAGCCAGAAATCTAGGGGTTATCATGGATTCTGATTTACATTTCGAAAGTCACATCAAATCAGTTACAAAATCTGCATATTATCACCTTAAAAATGTAGCAAGACTTAGAGGGCTCATGTCCACCGAAGACTTACAAAAACTTGTACATGCCTTTATCACTAGTAAGCTTGATTACTGCAATGGTCTCCTTACAGGTCTCCCAAAACAAACTCTAAGGAAGCTTCAGCTTGTTCAGAATGCTGCTGCTAGAGTTTTAACAAAGACCAAAAAATTTGAACATATTACACCAATTCTTAAATCGTTACATTGGCTTCCTGTAGGTCAGAGAATTGATTTTAAAATCATGTTGCTAACCTATAAATCCCTACATGGTTCAGGCCCAAAATATTTAACTGATATGCTTCCACTACATAAGCCTTCTAGAACACTAAGATCTTCTGAGACCAATCTGTTAATTATCCCCAGAGTAAACACGAAACATGGGAAAGCAGGATTTAGTTACTATGCAACAAATAGCTGGAATAAACTCCCTGAGGATTTAAGACTTGCCCCAACTCTGAGCACCTTCAAAACAAGATTGAAGACTTTTATGTTTGCTTTAGCTTTCTGCTAAATCTTAAATACTTTACCTTTATTTTACTAAAATGCCTTTTTAACTTTCAATTACATTTTCTCACTTTCTTAAATACATTGCACTTTCAATTTTACTTACTAAAAAGCCTTTTTAACTTTCAATTAAATTTTCTATTTTTACCAGAAAGATACATGATCTGATACCAGAGAGAAAGGATAAGGGTTACTAGAATCCGGGTTGGAGTCCCAGAGAAAGTACCAAGTTCCTTTTAGGTCGGGTTGGAGTCCCGACGCGGATACCAGAGAGACTGTTGATCTGATCTTAAATACATTGCACTTTCTATTTTACTCATTTCTTTGCATATGTTTTCTTTTACTTATCTATTATTTTATTTTATTGTATAACAATGTTTATATGTGAAGCACTTTGAGTCTGCCTTGTGTATGAAAAGTGCTATATAAATAAAGTTGCCTTGCCTTGCCTTGCCTTGCCATTGTTTCAGTCGTTTTTAATCGCTTAGGTTTTTAAAAGATAATTTCAAAACCGGCCTCAGTAAAATGTTAATGATATAAAAAAAAAAAATAATGTTTCAAAAGGGCATTTTCGTTGATAAAGGGCAAAAGTCCTGGTGCGTTAGCACCACCTAGTGTCTATGTGTGCACGCCACTGATACACACACTATATATCTGTACATCTACCGGTATATAGTCTGTATAGTATATATATAGCTCTGGATGTAACACCATCCAGGTTGCCCATCAGTGTGTGGAGGGAGGATATTAGCACACACAACAGTGGAGTCTCCACCACCTCTTCATCAGTGTGTGGAGGGAGGATATGACCACACACACAACAGTGGAGTCTCCATCACCTCTTCATCAGTGTGTGGAGGGAGGATATGACCACACACACAACAGTGGAGTCTCCATCACCTCTTCATCAGTGTGTGGAGGGAGGATATGACCACACACACAACAGTGGAGTCTCCATCACCTCTTCATCAGTGTGTGGAGGGAGGATATCACCACACACACAACAGTGGAGTCTCCATCACCTCTTCATCAGTGTGTGGAGGGAGGATATGACCACACACACAACAGTGGAGTCTCCATCACCTCTTCATCAGTGTGTGGAGGGAGGATATGACCACACACACAACAGTGGAGTCTCCATCACCTCTTCATCAGTGTGTGGAGGGAGGATATGACCACACACACAACAGTGGAGTCTCCATCACCTCTTCATCAGTGTGTGTAGGGAGGATATGACCACACACACAACAGTGGAGTCTCCACCACCTCTTCATCAGTGTGTGGAGGGAGGATATGACCACACACACAACAGTGGAGTCTCAATCAGTGTGTCTAAACGTAAGTTTGGTTTTCATAAGTCCTATCATTACTAGTCCCATCTTTGTCCACTGGGTGGCGCTTTAGAGACTAATTCAACTTGAGCTCCAGCAGCTGCTCTGTGTGGAGAAGCTTTAAGGTTGAACTTTAACACTAACTTAATTAGTTAAGTAAAGTAAAGTGATAACCTCTTTGTTATTCACTTTATGTCCCCTCTTTGTGGTTCCAGTCTTTACTAAAGGCCCTAGCTGTTCAATAACCCCATAACAGCAAGTCAATGAATAACTAATATCTCTGACAATATGACCCAGTTATAAGATCACCTGAAGTAACTGATTAAGTAATATCACTGACTATTGAGCCCAGTTGTAAGATGAGCTAATGAAAAACTTATATGTATGACTGTAGGAGCCAATTCCTTTGCATCGTGTATGTGTGTGTGTGTGTGTGTGTGTGTCAACATTAACTTCTTCGTGAGGCCTTGTCCCTCGGATAAGTACATTTACCTTTCACTTGTCCAGGCACAAAAGTCACTTTTCCAAGTAAAAATGCGTCATTTTAAAATAGTGATAATTGTTCATGTGGTTTGTGAACGGAGAATGCAGAATTCATACGAACAGTTGCAATAATTCACACTATGTCAACCACATCACTAAAATAGCCATATCCTTCCTCTTAATCACACCACCTCCGAGAAGTAACTGTTTAAATCCTCTCACTCACATGCTCAACGCACAATAACCAACACGCTCACACACTCTTTTTCTCACACACAACTTACAAAAACACTCTTCCCAATCCCGATCCCCAATGCAATCTTCCCTCTGTGAGCCCAACCCTCTCCCTGTGATTGGACGACACTGTGGATCAGAGAGAGCGTACCTTAACCTGCTGACCACTGATTGGTCAACGAGCAACAGGTGTGCCGCCTCCCCCAGCCCCACATTGGTTTTCAAGTCTAATGAGAACTCTCTCTCTCTCTCTCTCTCCTCTCTCTCTCTCTCTCTCTCTCGCTCTCTCTCTCTCTCTCTCTCTCTCTCTCTCTCTCTCTCTCTCTCTCTCTCTCTCTCCTCTCTCTCTCCCCTTAAAGAATCCTATAACTACACATAAACAAAATCATGAAATAACTACAGCAACAGCTTTTAAGTGTTGCACTATAAAGACTAGAGATAGCGATGGATAGAGCATATCTCTCAGATAGCACTTGTTATGCTATCATTACGTCTGCACATTATTACGTCTCCTATTGCACTCCTACCATCCCTGGAGAGGGACCCCTCTTCTGGGTTTATTCTCCAGGTTCCCTGACATTAGGGGGGGTTTCCCTGCCCTTTGGGGGGCTAGGGTCAGGGGGCGTCCTTTAAGAAGCGGCCCGCAAAGCCCTTCAGATCTCTGGTCCAGGGCGTTCTAACCTGTTTGACCTGATGGGGATGTGGTGTTTCAAGGCTGCTCGGACGGCCGGGGAGTTTCCCCCACAGAGCCATCCCACCAAATACAGACATGTTGCCATGGCTGAGAATATATTGTGAAATACACTCAATAATTTCTGATGACATGGAAAAAAACAAGACTACGCACACACACGCACGCGCACACGCACACACACACACACACACACACACACACACACACACACACACACACACACACACACGTATCTGGAGACGCAGCGGTGCAAAAGAGGAAATGAAGATTGTTGAGGTCTATTCCAGTTTCCCCCAACGGAGCCATACAGCGATCACAAACATGTTGCCCTGGCTTTTAGATATTTTAATTTTGATAAAATGTGTATGGACTGAATTGAGAATAGTTTTAGTCTGCAAGTGTCCATCACAGCTTGCAGAACAGCAAAGGTGTGTGTGTGTGTGTGTGTGTGTGTGTGTGTGTGTGTGTGTGTGTGTGTGTGTGTGTGTGTGTGTGTGTGTGTGTGTGTGTGTGTGTGTGTGTGTGTGTGTGTCAACAGAAACCTTTTTTATGAGGCCTTGGTCCTGGGATAAGTACATTTACGTTTCACTCATCCTGGCAGAAAGTCACTTTTCAGAGTAAAAAGTCGTCATTTTACAATAGTAATAATTTTTCATGTTGTTTGCGAACGGAGAATGATGAATTCAGACGAACAAACAGTTGCAATCATTCACACCATGTCAACCACATCACTAAAACAGCCATATCCCTCCTCTCAATCACACCACCTCTGAGCAATAACTGTTTAAATCCTCTCACTCACTCACTCACTCACACGCTCATCACACACACACAAACATGATCACACGCACTCTTTCTCACACACAACTTACACACACTCTCTTCCCGATTCCCAATGCAATATTCCCTCTGTGAGCCCAACCCTCTCCCTGTGATTGGACGACACTGGATCAGAGTGAGCGTACGCCCCCCCCAGCCCCAGGTTGGTTTTCAAGTCTAATGAGGACCCTTCATCTCTCTCTCTCTCTCTCTCTCTCTCTCTCTCTCTCTCCCTCTCCCTCTCCCTCTCCCTCTCCCTCTCCCTCTCCCTCCCCCTCCTCCCCTCTCCCTTCCTCTCTCTCCAACCCCGTCTCCCTCCCTTTCTCTCCCTCTCTCCCCCGTCCCTCCCTCTCTCACCCTCCCTCACCTTTACCTTTTGACCTTTGACCTTCTAAGTGTCAGCCTATCAGAGCGCAGTGTGCTGGTCCCCGACACCAGGGACTTCTGGGAGAAAGTGTGTTGCCGGGTCGTACCAAGTGACCAAGGAGGAGGGGTGGACATCTTTTCCCCATTCTCTGCATCTGGTCTGTAGACACTAGGGGTGTAAATCTCTCATGAAAAAAACGATCCGATTCGTATCTCGATACATGGTCACGATACGATATAAGAAAAGATGCATGTTGTTAAAAAACGATTCAGTGCGATTCGATGCGATGCGATGCGATGCGATTCGATGCAGTTCAATAATTGAAAATATTCTGAAAGAGTTCTTTTCATTTGTTCAATGAATATGAACAAACATTTTATTGTGAAATTAGTCTGTATGTAGTTTGTCTCACATATACAAAAAAAAAATACATTTCAGTAATGGCACACATTGCAGCCAAATAAATACACCATAAGGAAATACAAAAAAATTATATTTAAATATTAAATAAAATAGTAAAATAAAATATATTTTCTATACCCAAAGAAGTCCCTTGTTGATGGATGACAATACAAAAATAAAATAAAACAGAGCTAGACCTTGGCCTTTTCTCATATTTAGAATAAATGCTTCTGCAAATTAAGTGCCTCTGCAAATCATACAGACTCAAGATAAGGTATCATTATACCAATTAATACATGTGCAACCTTTCACTGAGAACACAAATAGAGCTGCGAACTGTAAGAAAATAGGAAATATCACTGCAAACACGAAGTAAAGCTGTGAACTGTAAGAAGCAGCAATAGGAAATATCTAATTTTGTTTAAACCAAAACCGCCATCCTGGCCTAGATTATTACTTTAATGTAATGGCACAAATTGCTGCCAAACACAGCATAAGGAGAAAAAAAAAATATATAAGTAGAACTAATACAATTCTTGTAGGACATTTAGTGTATGCTGATATCCTTTAGCTACCTCCTAATAATTCATTTGTGCTCGAGTTTTTTAAGATTCTTCTTGAGAAAAATCAATTGATCGGCATGGTCACCCCTAAGTACACTGCGTTGAGAGGAAACAATATCTCCTGCGGTACTGAAAACTCTTTCTGATGCTACACTTGTAGCTGGTATGCAGAGGTATCTTTTTGCAATATCTGACAACAATGGTAAGTCGACCTGTGCTCTCCACCACTCCAGTGGATTGCCATTCAGGGGCAAAAGGTTTCTCTCTCTGTACCTCAGGATTTCCTCGCTGACCTTCTCCCTGGAGCTTCTTGATGGTCTTACCACATATGTTTCTCCAAACAGCTGGTCCAGTGCTGTACTTTTCCTCTTTTTACAAGGAGGACAATCACCTGACATGCAACACAATTACAGTATATTAAGCCACTCATTTGGGATTGCCATGATGACAGTTGATAACATTTACCATACCATTAAACATTACTTTAAATGTAGCAGCAGCAGTGTTAAATGTAAATGCAGAATGCAAAAACGCACCTCTTGGTTCTTCATGGACCTGGACTGGGCTGGACTGGACGGATGTTGGGTCTCTCTGATCTGGCTCTTGAATATCACTCGGACTGGGATGGCTCTCCTCTACTTTCTAGTAGTAATAGTACAAAATAACAGGGATGATTATTGATGAGTAACCACTGACTAGGTAGATGTTTATCATCACAGAAAACAAACATTTTGGATTAACTAGTTGTCTAGTTCAATGCAGTAGCCCATCATTGACTGACACTCAACAATATGACGAGAGGAAAGAATAGACAATACTATAACAATAATGCAAAAAATATTGTGTATTTAGACAGTTAATTTGTAAAGGGGAGGGGTAGCTTTAGCTTACCTTATCATGCAGGTTTGTAGCTTCATCTGTAATGGACAAGAAGATCCTCTCGGTCTCACGGTCACTGAGGAAAGGCAGGGTTTTGAAGCGTGGATCCAAAGCTGATGCAGTACACAACAGGTCTTCAATGTTTGTGTACCGCTTAACAAAATCTTCGAGGAACACCTTCTTCATATCCTTAATGAGCCCTGTGTCCTCAGTAGTGGCCTCAAAGTGATTCTTTAGTTTTGCTTTGAAGGGGGCAATCAACGAAATTGTGGGCTGCTCATCTTCGCACATAACTGTGGTGATAACTTTGACAGGTGCCATCACTTTCACCATGACCTCAGCATTGCTGAGGTCTCCTTCAGTAAGAGCGCTTACATCTTCTCCTTTTCTGAGCTCCCTTGACATGAGTGTGGCAAAAACTGCCGATTGTTGCTCCAAAAAACGTTCGAGCATGTCGTGGGAACTGTTCCACCGGGTAGTAACGTCATTGATGAGCTTGTGGGAGGGCAATGCCATTTGCTGTTGTTTTTGTCGCAGTAGTTCAGCACCCGCTATGTTACGGTGGAAAATCCAACCACCCTCCTCACTTTCCCAAGCACCTTCGTAGCAGTGGTCACATGCAAGGCCTTCTGGGCAGCCAGATTTAATGTGTGCGCGAAGCAAAAAAGGTGAGGGGACATCTCGGCCTCTACTCCCGCCACAACCATGTTTCTCGCGTTGTCGGTCACCAGTGCTGGGTCTTTATCCTCTATGTTCCACTCAAGACATGCCTCTTTCAATAAAGCCCCGATGTTTTTCCCCGTGTGTGACTCATTGAAGACTCTCGTCTGTAAAACATAGCTTGCCAACTCCCAATCCAGATTAACATAATGCACGGTTATCGTAATGTATGAATCCGTTGCACGTGATGTCCAGGCATCGGTAGTTATTGCCACTCGTTCTGCACTTGAGAGCTTAGCCTTAAGGTCAGTTTTAGTTTTTTTGTACAGCTCGGGTATGCACGTTTCGCTGAAATGCTGTCTGCTTGGTATCTTGTACCTCGGCTCTAATTCTCTAAGCAGTTCGCGAAATCCGTCATTTTCAACGACGCTGTATGGCCTTAGGTCCATGGCGATGAAACGAGCCACACGCATCGTTATTGACTTAGCCCTCGCTGAATTGTAACTCAGTTGTGATTGAGTGAGAAACTGAGTTATAGTGCTGCTGGTGCTGCTGCTGGTCGATGCAGTGCTGGCATCAAGTTCAACATCACTGGCATGGCGTCTCGAGATGTGTGTGCTGAGATTTGTAGTACTGCCAGTGTACTTAATTGCTGCCCTACATATTTTACATACGGCTTCACTTTTATCAAGTTTACCTTCTTTTTTGAAGAAGCCAAATGTCTTCCAAACTTTTGATCGGAGGGTCGATGGCGCATTGAAAATGGGTTCGCTGTGGTCAGACATCATTTCACTACAGACTTAATGTCAACATACGTTGCGTTATTCAAAGGGATAGCGGCACGCCTGATAGGCTTATAGTATGCGGGCTTTGGCCAATGACAGGCTGTCATTGTTGTGACTGAGCTCAAATGCACCAAGTCAGTGAGTGAGGGTTTCGGATAGCAACTTAACGTAGAGAAAAACACTTGTGAATCGGTTCATAGCTTTTAAATCGGGGCACCAACCGATTCGTGTCATTTTAAAACCGATGCGGGACTTCACGCATCGATGTAGTCGTATCTTACAAGCTAAAAACGGATATCGATACGTATCGGTTTTTTTTTACACCCCTAGTAGACACACACACACACACACACACACACACACACACACACACACACACACACACACACACACACATTGTGAACCTACAGAGATCTGTTGCATATTATTTTAACCTTATATTTCAGCTTTATGTAAATTGGGTTGTGTCTATTTCCTGGAGGTTGGTGGTTCTTCTGATAGCAGATTTATACCAGTATCGATGAAGGACAGAAAGACATAAAGGGCAGCCAGAAACTATATGAGATCCTGAAACTCTCTCTCTCTCTCTCTCTCTCTCTCTCTCTCTCTCTCTCTCTCTCTCTCTCTCTCTCTCTCTCTCAGAGGCGTCTTCAGACCCTTTTTCCGCTGTGTCTTTTGTATTTGCACAATTGGAACAACGACCAAAGTCAGTGCAACACAGTCCTGCAGGGAAACAGGAACAAGAACCAGCTCGCAGACGTTGCGCAGGGTGGGATTGTGAAACACCAGCTGAGGGAAATCACGAGTCAGCCTCTTCTTCAACGTATCCTTTCTGCAACACAACGAAACAGTGACAATTAAGAGTCACATGAGTACCATCGAAAGCAGAGAGCGGTGGAGGTGTTTCAAGACATTACAGTCGGGCTGTGCAATATTTCGAATTTTGATCACGATTTCGATTCTTGGGTCAAACGACCACTAAATTAATAAAATCGATTTTGAAATGATTCCTTTGGAATTTTCCGTTTTCTGTGAGGTCTTGTGAAACAGACGCGCATGCACAATTCAGTCCCTCCCCCAGAGCGTTCAACGCTCCCCCGGGAGCTGTGTGTGTGTGGTGACCTTATTCAGAAAACAGCGAGCAGGATGGCAGAGGAAGGACAGCCGTGTTTACTCGATAAAAAGGGTAAAACGAGTTCTCTAACATGGCAACACTTCGGATTCGAAGAAGCCGACGAGGCACAGGCCCACATAATGTGCAAAATGTGCTACAATGCTATATCTGCACCCCTCGGAAACACGACAAACTTGTTTAATCACCTAAGGCGCTGTCCACACTAACCCGGATAAATCTACAAACGCATAAATATTTATCCGTAAAATAATCGTTTGAAGAATCGTGATACTAATTTTTTCCAAAATCGAGCAGCCCTACCTTCTACAGAGTGTCCCCAGGTGGAGGAGGGTCCTCAGACACACTGACACACCTCCACACCTTCTACAGAGTGTCCCCAGGTGGAGGAGGGTCCTCAGACACACTGACACACCTCCACACCTTCTACAGAGTGTCCCCAGGTGGAGGAGGGTCCTCAGACACACTGACACACCTCCACACCTTCTACAGAGTGTCCCCAGGTGGAGGAGGGTCCTCAGACACACTGACACACCTCCACACCTTCTACAGAGTGTCCCCAGGTGGAGGGGAGGAGCGCGTGCACTGCACACACACACACACACACGTTCAAACACACACACACACACACACACACACACACACACACACACACACGCACACACGCACACACACACACACACACACATACACACACACACACACACACACACACACACACACACACACACACACACACACACACACACACACACACACACACACACACACACACAGAGACACACACACAGACACACACACACAAACACACACACACACACTCTCTTTCCTTTGCTGTGAGGCCTTAGGTGTTGGAGCGTTCCCCGCTCTGGGAGGGTTGAAGCTGGGGTCGCCAGAGAAGGCCGGAGTAGCTCTCTGCCGCTCCAGGAGCCTCGATGGAGAGGGGTCATTTAGCTGGAGGGGGTCTGTGTGTTTGTAGTCTCTCGATGGAGAGGGGTCATTTAGCTGGAGGGGGTCTCTCTCACTCTCTGTGTGTTTGTAGTCTCTCGATGGAGAGGGGTCATTTAGCTGGAGGGGGTCTCTCTCTCTCTCTGTGTGTTTGTAGTCTCTCGATGGAGAGGGGTCATTTAGCTGGAGGGGGTCTCTCTCTCTCTCTGTGTGTTTGTAGTCTCTCGATGGAGGGGGGTCATTTAGCTGGAGGGGGTCTCTCTCTCTCTCTGTGTTTGTAGTCTCTCGATGGAGAGGGGTCATTTAGCTGGAGGGGGTCTCTCTCTCTCTCTGTGTGTTTGTAGTCTCTCGATGGAGAGGGGTCATTTAGCTGGAGGGGGTCTCTCTCACTCTCTGTGTGTTTGTAGTCTCTCGATGGAGAGGGGTCATTTAGCTGGAGGGGGTCTCTCTCTCTCTCTCTGTGTGTTTGTAGTCTCTCGATGGAGAGGGGTCATTTAGCTGGAGGGGGTCTCTCTCTCTCTCTCTGTGTTTGTAGTCTCTCGATGGAGAGGGGTCATTTAGCTGGAGGGGGTCTCTCTCTCTCTCTGTGTGTTTGTAGTCTCTCGATGGAGGGGGGTCATTTAGCTGGAGGGGGTCTCTCTCTCTCTGTGTGTTTGTAGTCTCTTGATGGAGAGGGGTCATTTAGCTGGAGGGGGTCTCTCTCTCTCTGTGTGTTTGTAGTCTCTCGATGGAGAGGGGTCATTTAGCTGGAGGGGGTCTCCCTCTCTCTCTCTGTGTTTGTAGTCTCTCGATGGAGAGGGGTCATTTAGCTGGAGGGGGTCTCTCTCTCTCTCTGTGTGTTTGTAGTCTCTCGATGGAGAGGGGTCATTTAGCTGGAGTTGGTCTCTCTCTCTCTCTGTGTGTTTGTAGTCTCTCGATGGAGAGGGGTCATTTAGCTGGAGGGGGTCTCTCTCTCTCTCTCTGTGTGTTTGTAGTCTCTCGATGGAGAGGGGTAATTTAGCTGGAGGGGGTCTCTCTCTCTCTCTGTGTGTTTGTAGTCTCTCGATGGAGAGGGGTCATTTAGCTGGAGGGGGTCTCTCTCTCTCTCTCTGTGTGTTTGTAGTCTCTCGATGGAGAGGGGTAATTTAGCTGGAGGGGGTCTCTCTCTCTCTCTCTGTGTGTTTGTAGTCTCTCGATGGAGAGGGGTCATTTAGCTGGAGGGGGTCTCTCTCTCTCTGTGTTTGTAGTCTCTCGATGGAGAGGGGTCATTTAGCTGGAGGGGGTCTCTCTCTCTCTCTGTGTTTGTAGTCTCTCGATGGAGAGGGGTCATTTAGCTGGAGGGGGTCTCTCTCTCTCTCTCTGTGTGTTTGTAGTCTCTCGATGGAGAGGGGTCATTTAGCTGGAGGGGGTCTCTCTCTCTCTCTGTGTTTGTAGTCTCTCGATGGAGAGGGGTCATTTAGCTGGAGGGGGTCTCTCTCTCTGTGTGTTTGTAGTCTCTCGATGGAGAGGGGTCATTTAGCTGGAGGGGGTCTCTCTCTCTCTCTGTGTGTTTGTAGTCTCTCGATGGAGAGGGGTCATTTAGCTGGAGGGGGTCTCTCTCTCTCTCTCTCTGTGTGTTTGTAGTCTCTCGATGGAGAGGGGTCATTTAGCTGGAGGGGGTCTCTCTCTCTCTCTGTGTGTTTGTAGTCTCTCGATGGAGAGGGGTCATTTAGCTGGAGGGGGTCTCTCTCTCTCTCTCTTGTGTGTTTGTAGTCTCTCGATGGAGAGGGGTCATTTAGCTGGAGGGGGTCTCTCTCTCTCTCTCTGTGTGTTTGTAGTCTCTCGATGGAGAGGGGTCATTTAGCTGGAGGGGGTCTCTCTCTCTCTCTCTTTGTGTGTTTGTAGTCTCTCGATGGAGAGGGGTCATTTAGCTGGAGGGGGTCTCTCTCTCTCTCTCTGTGTGTTTGTAGTCTCTCGATGGAGAGGGGTCATTTAGCTGGAGGGGGTCTCTCTCTCTCTCTGTGTTTGTAGTCTCTCGATGGAGAGGGGTCATTTAGCTGGAGGGGGTCTCTCTCTCTGTGTGTTTGTAGTCTCTCGATGGAGAGGGGTCATTTAGCTGGAGGGGGTCTCTCTCTCTCTCTGTGTGTTTGTAGTCTCTCGATGGAGAGGGGTCATTTAGCTGGAGGGGGTCTCTCTCTCTCTCTCTCTGTGTGTTTGTAGTCTCTCGATGGAGAGGGGTCATTTAGCTGGAGGGGGTCTCTCTCTCTCTCTGTGTGTTTGTAGTCTCTCGATGGAGAGGGGTCATTTAGCTGGAGGGGGTCTCTCTCTCTCTCTCTTGTGTGTTTGTAGTCTCTCGATGGAGAGGGGTCATTTAGCTGGAGGGGGTCTCTCTCTCTCTCTGTGTGTTTGTAGTCTCTCGATGGAGAGGGGTCATTTAGCTGGAGGGGGTCTCTCTCTCTCTCTCTTGTGTGTTTGTAGTCTCTCGATGGAGAGGGGTCATTTAGCTGGAGGGGGTCTCTCTCTCTCTCTGTGTGTTTGTAGTCTCTCGATGGAGAGGGGTCATTTAGCTGGAGGGTCTCTCTCTCTCTCTGTGTGTTTGTAGTCTCTCGATGGAGAGGGGTCATTTAGCTGGAGGGGGTCTCTCTCTCTCTTTGTGTGTTTGTATTCTCTCGATGGAGGGGGTCATTTAGCTGGAGGGGGTCTCACTCTCTCTCTCTCTGTGTTTGTAGTCTCTCGATGGAGAGGGGTCATTTAGCTGGAGGGGGTCTCTCTCTCTCTGTGTGTGTTTGTAGTCTCTCGATGGAGAGGGGTCATTTAGCTGGAGGGGGTCTCTCTCTCTGTGTGTTTGTAGTCTCTCGATGGAGAGGGGTCATTTAGCTGGAGGGGGTCTCTCTCTCTCTCTGTGTGTTTGTAGTCTCTCGATGGAGAGGGGTCATTTAGCTGGAGGGGGTCTCTCTCTCTCTCTCTGTGTGTTTGTAGTCTCTCGATGGAGAGGGGTCATTTAGCTGGAGGGGGTCTCTCTCTCTCTCTGTGTGTTTGTAGTCTCTCGATGGAGAGGGGTCATTTAGCTGGAGGGGGTCTCTCTCTCTCTCTCTTGTGTGTTTGTAGTCTCTCGATGGAGAGGGGTCATTTAGCTGGAGGGGGTCTCTCTCTCTCTCTGTGTGTTTGTAGTCTCTCGATGGAGAGGGGTCATTTAGCTGGAGGGGGTCTCTCTCTCTCTCTCTTTGTGTGTTTGTAGTCTCTCGATGGAGAGGGGTCATTTAGCTGGAGGGGGTCTCTCTCTCTCTCTCTGTGTGTTTGTAGTCTCTCGATGGAGAGGGGTCATTTAGCTGGAGGGGGTCTCTCTCTCTCTCTGTGTTTGTAGTCTCTCGATGGAGAGGGGTCATTTAGCTGGAGGGGGTCTCTCTCTCTCTGTGTGTGTTTGTAGTCTCTCGATGGAGAGGGGTCATTTAGCTGGAGGGGGTCTCTCTCTCTCTCTGTGTGTTTGTAGTCTCTCGATGGAGAGGGGTCATTTAGCTGGAGGGGGTCTCTCTCTCTCTCTGTGTGTTTGTAGTATCTTGATGGAGAGGGGTCATTTAGCTGGAGGGGGTCTCTCTCTCTCTCTCTGTGTGTTTGAAGTCTCTCGATGGAGAGGGGTCATTTAGCTGGAGGGGGTTTCTCTCTCTCTCTGTGTGTTTGTAGTCTCTCGATGGAGAGGGGTCATTTAGCTGGAGGGGGTCTCCCTCTCTCTTTGTGTGTTTGTAGTCTTCAGTGTGTAAAATGTAACCACACTTAAACACACTTAAATGCTGAACACGCAGATGTTGGGGTACTCACCAACCGGTCGAAGCAACCGGGATAAGCTGGATCAGGGTAGTGGGCCAGAACAAACCCTGGTCACGCCAAACACCAGGTTGAATAAAGGTAAGCTAAGAGGTATCAAGAGCAGTTAGAGAAAGAATTTAATAGGGTTAAAACAAAAGGCAGAAAGGCCTCGACAGCGGGGCTCCAGCGGGAGACAATCGCGGGCAACAATCCCTTTCTCCTCCATGTCGTGGTTCAGTCCACTTCAGATTGATAGATTGATGTGGACGTGGAAGAACCAGAGACGTCGGAGAAACCGACGCAGTCGTTAGAGATTAATTATATTGTCTGGAGGCGCAAACAGCTTTTGACCGTGATAATATATTTTATATGATATAGATATCTACGTCTAATGTGATTTATTGAGATATAGAGCTCCAGGACTCCCGCCGGAGCACCCAGAGTTTTCTAGAACATTTACAGACCACGGCCATTGGCACTTGGTTCTCTGAACATCCTAACTGTACCAGCAGAGATATATTGTTGTCTTTCTTCTTTGACTTATTGTAGGCGTCTGCTAAACGCCCTAAATGTAAAATGTAAATGTCGCAGCAAAGTTCAGAAGCGCAGGAAAGGGGCCTATTCGGGATATTGAACCGTCGGCATCGTGGCATGTCGATCTAATGGGAAATATTTCGGACCACTGAGACGTCGGAACAATGAGGCGTCGGAATTACGGCATGGCACCTCATCTGGTGGTCCCTGAGGGTCACTGCAGTGGAACTAATTACAGTAATGCTCAACGTCTAACGGGAGCGGACTTCAACTAAAGTCACAATGTTGCATTTCAACTTGCATGTGGCTCAAAATGTGCGGGATATATCTGCATTCAATCACAATCGCTAACAGACGCACCAGAAATGCAGATTCAATCAGATAAAGACCAGGTTACCTAGGTCAGAGACCGGTTCGGACCGGTTTGGACCGGGTTTCTGCATGTAAAGGTACAGATGACATCATGCTTCAAAAGAGCTCATATACTAGTTCACCTCCTTCTCCACTTCTGCTGTTCTCTCTCTCTCTCTCTCTCTCTCTCTCTCTCTCTCTCTCTCTCTCTCTCTCTCTCTCTCTCTCTCTCTCTCTCCATCTATCTCTCTCTTGCTCTCGGTTCCTCAAGTACTTCCCCTTCCAACAGTTCTGTGTGTGTGTGTGTGTGTGTGTGTGTGTGTGTGTGTGCGTGCGTGCGTGCGTGCGTGCGCGCGCATGCTGCCCGTTTTCCCAGGAAACATTTGACATCCGCTCAGAGGGGCGGTTCAGCTAAGTTTCTTCCTCATCTGACGGTCCGTCGCAGCGAGGAGCCTTTCTTTCTCCGCTTTGAAAACCTTTCACCTGATTAACGTGTTTTATAAACACTTTAACCTCAGTTTCTTCCCTTACATTTATAACTTTTTGCCGTATGGGACGGAACGTTTTTTCTCCAGTCTACTATGGATGAGGTGATAGAGGAGGGGGGTCCTACCTCTAAGACCACTCTGTCTGGGGAACATGGCCGCCGGAGCAAAGCTAAGAGGTAAGAAGAGGATCTCTCTGTCTGTGACTGTTGTCCATCTCAGAGCTCAGCAGTGATGCATCATGACTCCATCATTAGTCCGAGTAAAAGCTGTGTGTGTGTGTGTGTGTGTGTGTGTGTGTGTGTGTGTGTGTGTGTGTGTGTGTGTGTGTGTGTGTGTGTGTGTGTGTGTGTGTGTGTGTGTGTGTGTGTGTGTGTGTGTGTGTGTGTGTGTGTGTTGAAGCCCAGAGCAGCAGCAGAGAGCAGACTCCCCTGGACCCAGCTGTGTCTCCATGAAGAGTGGCTGGTCTATGGATCATCCTGGCCTGTTTAAAGATGGAAATCAGTCTATTGAGAAGAGGTGAGGATTTATCAGAGATCATAAAGATACAGCTTCTATCGAACGTCCATTATTCCTGGTTCTGGTTTTTCTAGAGGAGTCCAGCAGGAGAGAGCAGACTCCTCTGGACCCAGCTGTGTCTCCATGAAGAGTGACCGCTCTATGAGACCTCCTGCTAACTTTAAAGATGGAATTCAGTCTATTGAGAAAAGGTAAGCATTGATTAGAGATGATGATTTGGGCCGTAGTCTTAAATTCAAACAACTCTCTGACCAATCGATTGGTCGATGGTGAAAAGATGATTATAAAACAATGTGCACGTTATCTCTGGATCAACATAATCTACAACAGTGCGTTGTACTCTACCTGCTATCCTCAATATCACATGAGGTCTGTTTGGAGAAGGGCAGTGGGTTTCAGACCCCCTCTCGGTCCGAGTCCACTCGGTTAGGGCAGAGCTTCAATATGAAGCAGACAGCGGACGAGCCACGGAGCGTCGGGCAGCGTCGTTTATAGACACCACAGAAGAATTGATTATAGCTTTTATCTGTGTGTAATATAACGGGGCCCACTGGATGCTGCTGGGATTAGTGACAAGAAGCCAATTCTGATGTGTTCCCACTCAAAGCCTAGCGAGTGTTAAACACGAAGGGGGATGAAGAATCACAGACATATTAAGAAAAAAGTACCCATGCCACCATTTTAGCTGATCTGCCCACAAACTTACTCTACACTTTGCATGCTTTTTTGTCGTCCTTTTTAACCAAATGCTGCCAGATCGATGACTTTGTTGGAATCAATGAGTTAGTAGCGGAGTAAAGGTTCAGTAAGTTAGGACTAGCGGTCTTCCTTATGGGCCAGTTCAACGTTGAGGAACCCGGGGGTTTGACCTCTTGTCTTATAAGTCTTATAGTTTATTAAACCATATGATTATTAAAACAGAGGCTACGGAGCCTTCAACCTAATTTATTCATAATTAATGTTATTTCTAACACAATATAGACCGTCACTCAAACATAAAACAAATCAGTCTGCATTTGCCCCTCCCAACCCTAAAATAATGGATTAAGAAGCTCTGTGTTCTGATGAAAGGAACACCAGCCATAGTCCGACCAAAGGGAATTTGGTCTAACAAGTGCATACCGATTAACCAACCGACCAGAACTTGACAGCCCTAGAGATTATATAGGTACAGCTTCTATCAAACTGACAGAAATCCTGGTTCATGTTTTTTAAAAGAGTACAGCAACAGAGAGCAGACTCCCCTGGACCCAGCTGTGTCTCCATGAAGAGTGACAGCTCTATGGGACGTCTTCTTAACTTTAAAGATGGAAATCAGTCTATTGAGAAGAGGTGAGGATTCATCAAAGATCCTAAAGAAACACCAACTATCAAACATCCATCAATCATGGTTCTTGTTTTTCTAGAAGAGTCCAGCAGCAGAGAGCAGACTCCCCTGGACCCAGCTGTGTCTCCATTAAGAGTGACCGCTCTATGGATCTTCCTGTTGGGTTTAAAGATGGAAATCAATCTATTGAAAAGAGGTGAGGATTCATAATATATTATAAAGGTACAGCTTCTATCAAACATCCATTATTCCTGGTTCTTGTTTTTCTAGAAGAGTCCAGCAGCAGAGAGCAGACTCCCCTGGACCCAGCTGTGTCTCCATGAAGAGTGACTGGTCTATGGATGCACCATGGGACTTTAAAGATGGACGCCCCTCCAAAGAGGAGAGGTAGGGGTTTAAAAAAGACGATGAAAAAAGACCAGTTGGTTGTTGTCAGTCTACTGATGCTGATATCTACAAGTCTGGGGAAATATAATTGCCTGTGTGTGTGTGTGTGTGTGTGTGTGTGTGTGTGTGTGTGTGTGTGTGTGTGTGTGTGTGTGTGTGTGTGTGTGTGTGTGTGTGTGTGTGTGTGTGTGTGTGTGTGTGTGTGTGTGTTTGTGTGTGTGTTCCCCACAGACACCAGAAGAGGTCAAAGGTTACCAGTGCTCAGTCTCCACAGCAGCATCAAACAGAGCTGATCAAGGTGTGTAAATGGCCACCGAGACTTTTTGACTTCAGCTCTCCTTGGACATTAGAAAGCATCTCTTATCCAGTGGGACGTGAATCCAGGAAAGATGCTTCTGATGTCCTCAGTGAGTTCAGAGTAAAGTTCTCCTTGATGTTTGTTCTATTCCAGAGGGCTGAGGAGAACGCACACGCTTTCCTCGACAAGGAGCTGAAGAAGCTCTGGAGGGATCTCTTCTCAGATTACCCACAATGCTCAGAGGGTCAGAGAGTGGAGGAGGAGGAGGTGGATGGTAAGAAGGAGGAGCAGAGGAGGCGCGCCATAGAGGGAGTGGTGGACATCACAAAGCTCTGCCTGATGGAGATGAACCAGAAGGGACTGGCCGACACACTGCGGGGCGGTAAGAGACTCTTATCTTGAAAAGACAGAATAAGTACACATTTTGAAGAGCAGTAGGAGATTATTATTTTTTTGTTCAGACTAAATGACATAATGTTAGACTTATGCATATCAAACTTCCATGTGGAGACAATCTTTCCTCTTTGGGGTTTAATGGTTTGATCCAGTATGTAGGGTTGTTGTGGCGTATCAGGTTAAATGGTTTGATCCAGTATGTAGGGTTGTTGTGGGGTATCAGGTTAAATGGTTTGATCCAGTATGTAGGGTTGTTGTGGGGTATCAGGTTAAATGGTTTGATCCAGTATGTAGGGTTGTTGTGGCGCATCAGGTTAAATGGTTTGATCCGGATATGTAGGGTAATAGTGGGGGTCTCAGGTTAAAGAATGTTAAACATCATCATTACCAGCACCAAATCACCCGACCACATCACCCCCATACTCGTCCAACTCCACTGGCTCCCTGTCCAACACCGCATTGACCTTAAAACCCTTCTGCTCACCGACAAAGCCCTCCACAACGTGGCCCCCACTTATCTCCCCGACCTCCTCCAGGAGGACAGGCCCTGCCGCTCCCTTCGTCATCCTCAGCTGGTCTTCACCGTCCCGCCCTCCCGCCTCATCACCGTGGGTGCTAGGGCTCTCAGCACCGTGGGTGCTAGGGCTCTCAGCACCGTGGGTGCTAGGGCTCTCAGCACCCTGGGTGCTAGGGCTCTGAACTGAACTGAAAGAGACACCCTGACAACATTGAAATCCCTCCTCAACACATGTGTTCCCACTGGCCTTCTCGCTGTAATGACCCCCTACCGTGGGTTCCCCTCGTATCCCCGTTGGGCTACTGTTCTTACCCCCTCCTACCTGGGTCTCCTCACTGTTCTTACCCCCTCCTACCTGGGTCTCCTCACTGTTCTTACCCCCTCCTACCTGGGTCTCCTCACTGTTCTTACCCCCTCCTACCTGGGTCTCCTCACTGTTCTTACCCCCTCCTACCTGGGTCTCCTCACTGTTCTTACCCCCTCCTACCTGGGTCTCCTCACTGTTCTTAACCCCTCCTACCTGGGTCTCCTCACTGTTCTTAACCCCTCCTACCTGGGTCTCCTCACTGTTCTTACCCCCTCCTACCTGGGGCTCCTCACTGTTCTTACCCCCTCCTACCTGGGTCTCCTCACTGCTGTTCTTACCCCCTCCTACCTGGGTCTCCTCACTGTTCTTACCCCCTCCTACCTGGGTCTCCTCACTGTTCTTACCCCCTCCTACCTGGGTCTCCTCACTGTTCTTACCCCCTCCTACCTGGGTCTCCTCACTGTTCTTAACCCCTCCTACCTGGGTCTCCTCACTGCTGTTCTTACCCCCTCCTACCTGGGTCTCCTCACTGTTCTTACCCCCTCCTACTTGGGTCTTATGTCTTGTGTTGATCATGCTGTTGGCGATGCAGCTCTTGCTGTTTTTGACCCTAGATTGTTTTATGAATTAGGCGACCTTGGGTGTCATGAAAGGCGCCTTGAAATAAAATCGTATTCAATTGTAATTATTATTATTATTATTATTATTATTATTATTAATAACATTAAACATAAATTGCAGATCAGCAGAATAACTCAGTGGAAGAGATGCAACACTATCTTGTTAGATCAGCATGTCATTTTACACCAATTCACTATCATTATTATTATCATTAGACCAATCATATCGCTGTGGTAAAAACGAAAAGTCCTGAACATTTTGAATCTGTAACATGCAGTCTTTCTCACGATCAGCTTCTCCGACCGCAAGCTATGAAGCCACATTAACATTAATCATTATACTGCAGACCAACAGCAGAACAACTCAGTGGAAGGGATGAAACCCTGTCTTGTTGTACCAGCATAGCAAATCACTTTACACTGATTCACTGTCATTATTACTATCATTAGACCAATCATATTGCTGTGGAGATAATAGTCCTTAACATTTTGAATCTGTAACATGCAGTCCTTCACAACCAGCTTTTCCGACCACAAGTAATGAAGCCACTAAATATCATGAAGTTGATAATTTAACAGGAAATATTGACCTGGTTCCACTGATCACCATCCACTAACTGATGTCATCTGATGTTTTCTCATTTAGGATCTGATGCTGTCGATTGCCAACATAAAATCAAGTCTAATTTGAAGAAGAAGTTCAAGTGTGTGTTTGAGGGAATGGCTAAAGCAGGAAAACGAACAGATCTGAACGACTTCTACACAGAGATCTTCATCACAGAGAGAGGCAGTGGAGAGGTCAACAAGGAACATGAGGTCAGACTGATTGAAACCGCTTCCAGGAAACCAGCCAAGGAAGAAACACCAATCAGATGTGAAGACATCTTTAAACCCTTACCTGGACAAGATCAACCAATCAGAACAATGATGACAACTGGAGTGGCCGGCATTGGTAAAACCGTCTTAACACACAAGTTCACTTTGGACTGGGCTGAGGGCAAAACCAACCAGGACATACACTTCACATTTCTCCTAACTTTCAGAGAGCTGAATTTACTGAAAGGGAAAGAGTTTAGCTTGGTGGAACTTCTTCATCGCCTCTTTATTGAGACCAAAGAAGCAGGAATCTGCAGATTCCACCGGTTCCAAGTTGTCTTCATCTTGGATGGTCTGGATGAGTGTCGACTTCCTCTGGACTTCCAGAGAAACCCGATCTGGACTGATGTCACAAAGTCCACCTCGGTGGACGTGCTGCTGACCAACCTCATCAGGGGCGACCTGCTTCCCTTCGCTCGCATTTGGATAACCACACGCCCTGCAGCAGCCAATCAGATCCCTGCTGAGTGTGTTGACATGGTGACAGAGGTGAGGGGGTTCACCGACCAACAGAAGGAGGAGTACTTCAGGCAGAGATTCAGAGAGGAGAAGCTGGCCAGCACAATCATCTCCCACGTCAAGAAATCACGAAGCCTCCACATCATGTGTCACATCCCAGTCTTCTGTTGGATCACTGCTTCAGTTCTGGAGGACATCTTCAAAAAATCCCAGATCGAAGAGATGCCCAAGACCGTGACTCAGATGTACAGCCACTTCCTGAGGGTCCTGTCCATACAGGGGGACAGGAAGTACCATGGGAGGGCTGAAACAGATCCAGACTGGAGCTCAGAGAGCAGGGATATCATTGTTTCTCTGGGAAAACTTGCTTTTAACCAGCTGGAGAGTGGCAACCTGATCTTCTACGAGGCAGATATGGCAGAGTGTGACATCGATATCAGAGCAGCCTCAGTGTACTCAGGAGTGTTCACCCAGATCTTTAAAGAGGAGTGTGGGCTGTACCAGGACAAGGTGTTCTGCTTTGTCCATCTGAGCATCCAGGAGTTTCTGGCTGCCCTTTATGTCTTCTGGTCCTTTATCAATACTGGGGTCAATCTGCTCTCAACCTCCAGGAAAGATAAACTCCTCCTCTACCAGAGTGCTGTGGACAAGGCCTTACAGAGTGAGAACGGACACCTGGACTTGTTCCTCCGCTTCCTCCTGGGCCTCTCTCTGGAGACCAATCAGATTGTCCTACGAGGTCTGCTGGGACAGAAAAAAATATCACTGATCACTCAGATTAAAACAGGTCTGCTGCGAATGACAGGAAGTAGGTCACAGACCAATGAGGGAACAGTGTCTTACATCAAGGAGAAGATAGAAGGAGATCAATCTCCAGAGAGAAGCATCAATCTGTTCCACTGTCTGAATGAGCTGAACGACTGTTCTCTAGTGAAGGAGATCCAGGAGTACCTGACATCAGGAAGTCTCTCCGGAAAACCTCTCACGCCTGCTCAGTGGTCAGCTCTGGTCTTCATCTTACTGACATCAGAAGAGGAGCTGGACGTGTTTGACCTGAAGAAATACTCTGCTTCAGAAGATGGTCTTCTGAGGCTGCTGCCAGTGGTCAAAGCCTCCAAAACATCTCTGTAGGTTCACTAATAACATGTATTACAATACACACTACAAAATATAATTAGTACTGGAATATAAGGTTAAAATTACATGAAAAAGATCTTTGTAGGTTCATAACAACATGTATTACTATTCTACGCATAACAGAATAAACATACTAGTTATAATAACATACAAAACATCTCTGTAGGTGTCCTATTAACGTGTAATGTATTACAGTACACATAAGAGAATATTCACAACAATAGAATATAGGAGGAGTATTCATTTAAAAAACATTTTCAATCTCAACTAAACAACTCTTTAACATTTCTACATCTAATTATTTAGTATGTTTGTTAAACTAATAACATTCCTTCATTATTGAATAACTTAAAGATGTATGTTACTTTGATCACTGTTCCTAACCTGTTCTCTTTATTCTGTGTGAAGGCTGCAGGGCTGTGATCTGTCAGAGAGATCCTGTGAAGCTCTGGCCTCAGTTCTCAGCTCCAAATCCTCTAGTCTGAAAGAGCTGGACCTGAGTACCAATAATCTGCAGGATTCAGGAGTGAAGCTGCTCTCTGCTGGACTGGGGAGTCCACACTGTACACTGGAAACCCTCAGGTCAGTTTTACCCAATGGTCAAACAGTAACACAACAAGGTTCAATATCAGAAGACATTTAACAGATTTACAACCATAAAAGTGTGCACGTAAAGTGAAGCAGCACGCAACTGACACCCCCAAGCACACAAATGCTGTCTTATTTCTCGTGCTCGCAAAGTGTTTTCCTATTCGCTATGATATTTACTTTCCTCAAAACACAATATACATAATATTAAAATTAAACTTCTAATCATATACAAAACATCGCTTTAGATGAACTAATGACATATATTACAATACAATGCATTGTATACATAATACTACAAACAAAAAGTAAGATTAATATACTAAACGATTTTGAAACACTGCAAAACAAATGTAAATGGACTGCATTTATACAGCGCTTTTCTAACCATTGGCCACCCAAAGCGCTTTACAATATTGTCACACATTCACCATTCACGCACACATTCACACACCGGCGGAGTCAACTATGCAAGGCGACAGCCAGCTCGTCGGTAGCAGTTATGGTTAGGTGCCTTGCTCAAGCACACCTCAACACTCAGCTAGGAGGAGCTGGGGATTGAACCAGCAACCCTCAGGTTACCAGCCAACCCGCTCTACCTCCGGAGCTACTGCCGCCCGTTCACAACAACTTTGATATACAGTAGTTATACATTTTAGACCCAATATTGAATAAGCACAATTTCTTCATTATGTAATAAGTTGTAGATTGAAGTTATTTTAATCACAGTTCCTAACCTGTTCTCTTTATTCTGTGTGAAGGCTGCAGGGCTGTGATCTGTCAGAGAGATGCTGTGAAGCTCTGGCCTCAGTTCTTAGGTCCAACTCCTCTAGTCTGAGAGAGCTGGACCTGAGTACCAATGATCTGCAGGATTCAGGAGTGAAGCTGCTCTCTGCTGGACTGGGGAGTTCACACTGTACACTGGAAACTCTCAGGTCAGTTTTACTCAATGGTCAAACAGTAACACCACAAGTTCCACATCAGAGGACGGTTATATAACTCAGCTTATACAACGGGGGGCCTAAATCCAGCGATCTGATTGGTTCCTAACTGTTGTATAATGAGCGTATACATAACTGCTATGACGCCCAATCATTTTGTAAAAGTTTGCATATCACTCCGCGCCTGGAAGTAGAAACAGTTACAAAGTAAAAAATATATTGAACGATGGAGAGGGTGTAAATGTTGTTACTCCGGGAGTGAGCAAGGCGAGGGAGAGACTAACGAAAGCTAAGGCACACGGTGAGTGAACTGCTCCATCGGATAAATTGCCGGCGAACCGCTCTAGCCGAGCCTTCTCTCGGAGGAACGCTAAAGTGTGTTGCATAGCGACCGTCGTGCATTTTGAAGGCAGCCAGGAGGGACTACTTTTTTGTATTCTTTAAAAAAACGGCTACTTTGTCTTTCTTGGTTTCTTTTAAAATGTAGTGTGTCTATGACTTTCGTTTCGCCATAATAGTAACCGTTGTATAAAAGCAATAGATCACTTCAGTCAGTGGTATGTGCTCATTATACCACTGTGAAGGGTACCACAGCCTGGCGTGATCTATTGCTTAATTATAACTCAGTACCTTTGATGACCACATCCATGATTTTGTATCATTGGAGATGTAACACCTTTTGTTCAGGTGGATATTCTAATACATCCATATGCCTGCAACCTTTCAGTTATAAATATAAAAATGAGCTCAAAATATAATAATATTGCCCCCCCACTGTCCCCCGTATACGTGACGGTGATAGTTTAGAGCAGGGGGGAGTACAGGGGGTAAAAAAATAATAATATTCACCGCGCCATTGTTTCAATGGGAATCGCGACGGTCCATACTTTCAACATAAAGTTTACATATTTATAATTCGATATTTGTCTCAGCCTTTATACCAAAGATTCTCTAGGGTCTATAGCATGGTTTCTCAACGGGGGCGTTCGCACAACCTAGGCGCTGGGAACGTGATTTTTTTAAACTAACTTAAACTTTTCTAAATTTTTGGGTGAAAAAACATTGCATTTCAAGTACAAAATATATGGGCCTAATTAGGCCTCTGTGCGCGATCTGTTTTCGTGGTGCCCAAGTTGCCCGGGCCGCGGTGCTCGTGGTTCCCGGGCCATTCATTCATTCGTTCACGGGGAACGGCGGGAGTCGCGGAAGTGCCGTGGTCACGGTCGCGGTGCCCAAGGAAGACGGGAGACGTGGCTTCTCTCTCTCAAGTTCAAGTTTATTTCAAGTTCAAGTTTATTATAGCCATTTCAACAGTATGTAAAATACAGTTGATAGGAATTTGTTTTGGTATGCTCACATGTATTACACAGCAACATAACAACACAACATTACAAGACAGAAAGCCAAAACGGCACATAAATAACAAGGAGTGCAACACTTAACACACATGAAAAACACACAATGCATGGTTCATGGAGAATGACAGCCGTAAAGTACAGTACAGTGGTGCAAAAACTGCAAGTGAGGTAGGCCATGAAGATCTTAAAGACCTTAAAGTGCTTAGTGCTTGTTCAAGTGGCGTATAGCTTGTAGATAGGTACTATCCCTAAAGCGTGATGTTTTACTTGTGATGCTTCTGTACCTCCTCCCTGATGGTAAGAGTGTGAATAAGTGGTGTGCTGGATGAGAGGGGTCAGAGATGATCTTCCTAGTTTTCCTTGAAATTCTGGTGTCATAGTGCGAGCCTATGGTAGGCAGACTACAGCCAATGATTTTAGAGGCCCTGCGTACTACCCTCTCAAGCTGTTGTTTGTCCTGGCTGGTAGCACTACCATACCAGACCAGGAGGGAGAAGGTGAGCACGCTTTCGATGGCTGCACGATAAAAATGGATCATGCCTGCCTGACTTACCCCAAACTTCCTCAGCTGACGAAGGAAGTATATTCTCTGATGGGATTTGGAAATAATAAGACTAATGTTCAAGTTCCATGATAGGGACTGGTGGATAGTGGTGCCTAAGAAGCGGAAGGAGGAGACCCACTCCACAACTTGGTCATTAATGGAGATGGGAAGGTGCTGGCCTGCCTTTTCCTATAGTCAATTATGAGTTCTGTGGTTTTGGTTGTATTTAGTATAAGGTTATTGTCTTCACACCACTGCACCAGCTGTTCAACCTCACTCCGGTAGGTAGATTCCTCCCCATCAGATATGAGGCCTATGACTGTGGTGTCATCTGCAAACTTTAACATTTTAACAGATGCAGAGTTTGATGTACAATTATTAGTGTAAAGAGAAAATAATAGAGGTGACAAGACACACCCTTGTGGGGCGCCGGTGTTCAGAATCCTTGGTGATGACACATTATTCTGGATTTTAACACACTGTTTCCTACTGGGCAGGAAGTTTAAGATCCACTGACAAAGTAGAGCATTAACTCCTGCGGCCAGGAGAAAGTTGTACAGTCTGACAGGAATGATGGTATTGAAAGCCGAGCTAAAATCAATGAACAGTACACGGTAGGGATGTGTCGGTCGCGACTGATTCGTTACAACGAACGAATCCCGAACGTGAACGACAAGAACTGGTTCCCCAAAACAAGAAGAACTGGTTCTTTGATTCTTTTTTTTTAACATCAACCAAACATATGGTCACGTAAATAAAATATACAAACGAACAGAGCTCCGTCTCCCCGCGACTTATATTGATTGAGTCTACAACTTCCTCAAAGATTCAGCCAATGAGAGGTAGCAATGGTGTTGGAATGGCACCTGGGTAAACCAATGACAAGGCGGTACCGTCGAATATGCGCGCTTTCTCTCTCTGACGTATCTTGGGTCATACCATTCGACTCATATATCCCCCTAAATTTTTTCGAAAATAGACTTGACCTCCATCTGTTTATTGGATAAACGCATTTCCCAATCCCAGGAGTCTTTGCTCCATTCTACGTCAATTTAAGAACAAACAAAGAAATTAAACTGCAGTTCGTATTTTTTATTTATGACCATGCAAGTTCTGTAATGCCTGAACAATGAAGAATTAAATGCAAAGTAAAATAAAATTATAAATGTAAAACCATGAATGAAATATAGAGAGTAAGCAAGTGGTATAAATATTGGTGGGACGTTCGACATACTATATAGCAGGCATCTCCAAACGGCGGACTGCGGTCTTGACGGTCCTATCCGGACCCACGACCAATTAAAAAAAAAAAAAATTATAAAAAAAAGGTTTTTTTAAGATGTAATCTGACGTAACGAACGAATCAAAACGAACGAATCAAATAAACGAATCGTTATAGTGAACCGAACTGAAAGAACTAGTTCCCGGAAAAGAATCATTTTGCCCATCCCTAGTACACGGGCATAGGTGGACTTAGTGTTCAGATGTTGCAGAATGAAATGTGTGCAAAGTGAAACTGCATCGTCCACTCCCCTATTAGCCCTGTAGGCAAATTGGTGAGGGTCTAGCGTGATGTACGTCAAGTACCTACAAACTAGGCGCTCAAGTACCTTTATAACAACAGAAGTAAGTGCCACAGGCCTATTAGTCATATAGTCTCTCTCTCTCTATCGCTCTCTCTCTCTCTCTCTCTCTCTCTCTCTCTCTCTCTCTCTCTCTCGCTCTCGTCGCTCTGGAAGTTTAATCGGGTTTATTACAGTGATGGACAGTGCTGTTAGCCAATCAGAGGTGATACATTTGCATGCCATGAATATTTATATATTTCTTTCACCAAATCCGACTCAGAGCGCATTCATTGCTATTAGTGACCAACGCAAAATCAATGAATAATGATGCATTAAAAGCTTTGAGCAATATAACACAAGTGTGAGTGGGGTTGTTAGTTTGTTAAAAAAAAATGATTGGGGGGGGGGTCGCCAGAGGATCAGGGTAAGGTCAGGGGGGCGTTTGCTCAAAAAAGGTTGAGAACCACTGGTCTATAGCTTATAACCGCGTTGTCTGATTACAGTTTAATTAATTTTTCCCAATTTACCAGCTCTCGTTTTGAAGAATAATCACCGCACCATTCGTTTCAATGGGAATAGCGACTATACTTTGTCTATACTTTCAACATAAAGTGTACATATTTATAATTTGAAATTTGTCGCAGCCTTTATACCACCGATACTATAGGGTCTATAGCATATAACCACGTTTTCTGATTACAGTTTAATGTAACAGTAAGCTGATAACATCCTAATTAACACCACAACTGCAAATGAACCACACGGAGATAACCGTGGCAACCGGTCAAACAAATGTTCTTTCTGCGATCATTCTGCTCGCGCATCCGCCGTGTTGATAAACAAATAATCCCCCTATAGCGCGACTGCGGTCCACTTTAAAAAAAAAGTTAAAGCTTCATTAATTAATAAAGAAACGGTTAACCGTGCACACGAAAAAGTAGGGGTTGTGTAAACGTTTACATTTTTTTGTAACCGTTCACACCCCTAATATCCAGTACTCATTATCTTAATTACTAATTCTTTATCCACAAATACTTCATCGAGGTAAAGGCACTTGTGTTTGGAGTAGGACGTTCACTAAGTGGTTGACAGACTGGAAAAACACAGGATTTTACATGTGTGTGTGTGTGTGTGTGTGTGTGTGTGTGTGTGTGTGTGTGTGTGTGTGTGTGTGTGTGTGTGTGTGTGTGTGTGTGTGTGTGTGTGTGTGTGTGTGTGTGTGTAGCTTGTCTGGCTGCCTGGTCACACAGGAAGGCTGTGCTTCTCTGGCCTCAGCTCTGAGCTCCAACCCCTCCCATCTGACTGAGCTGGACCTGAGCTACAATCACCCAGGAGACTCTGGAGCTGCGCTGCTCTCTGCTGGACTGGAGGATCCACGCTGGAGACTGGACACTCTCAGGTATGGAGAGGACAGCTCACCACTCAGGGAAAAAGTCTCCTACAAGGATTCATGTCGCTGCTAGATGAAGTGGTTTGAAGAGGCAGCTGTCACTCATGTTGTGTAGAACGTGATGAGACGGCAGATGATGAAGGTGAATGTTTCAACATGCTGCTCTCACTTTGTTTCCCCCCCAGTGTGGAGCACGGTGGAGTGTGGAGGCTGAAACCAGCTCCACAGAGATGTGAGTGTCTGTTTGATTCATCACATCACACACTCACTATTGAGATGGAAAGTCCATCCACACAGCAGGAAGTGAGGTCACATCCTACTGGGAATGAAGATGATGGCTGACATCATGTATCTTACGTATATATTAATACTGTCGACCATCACAGTTAAACCTGCTTGTATAAAACCCAGCAGGTATTACATTGTTACATTGAGGGGGGGTGACGGGGCTGAGGGGGGTCTGATGGGGAGGATTAGGGGTGAGGGGGGGGGGGGGGGGAGACCGGGCTGAGGGGGGAGGAGTGTGGGGGTGGGGGGGTGAAGGGGCTGAGGGGGAGGGGGGGTGACCGGGTTAGGGGCCGGTGAGGGGGAGGGGAAGGGGTGAGAGAGAGGGGACTGAGGGGGAGGGGGGAGGGGGGTGAAGGGGCTGAGGGGTGAGGGGGAGGGGGGG
>NC_079428.1:17492394-17604894 GCF_026213295.1 Gadus chalcogrammus
GGGGGGAGGGGGGGGATCTGTGTGGCTGAGTGTGGGCTGTGGAGGTGTCGGTGAGGGGAAGGTCCAGGCTCGAGGTGGGGTGGTATGGGGACAGTGTTTCCCCTACCAGAAAAAATAAAAATAAAAAATGAAAAAAGAATAATGCGGTGTCGCGCGTGCGCAGATTATGCCCCATCATAACGGACAATCTGACAGCATTAAGTTATATCATCATTAGCATGGCACTGTCACACTAAATCTGTACCGGCTGACAAATTTGTACCGGGCGCGTCATCAATACGTAATCCATTCCAAACCTGCCCGGCAACAGATGATCAGATGATTAGAACCTTTCGAATGACGTGAAAGGTTCACGAACATTCGCGAACCTTCTATCTAGCGATCCGTTATCTGTATTGTGCTATTTCGTCCTTGACCTGCTTTAAACACTCAGTTTACTTGCTAAATTTGATTAAACAATGAAATACAATACAAATATAAAGTAAAAACAAGTGTTATCTAGCGATCCGTTTTCTGTATTATGTTATTTCGTCTTTGGCAACATGAGCGCAAATGTTTTTTGAAACCCGCTTTAAACACTCAGTTTACTAGCTAAATTTGATTAAAAAATGAAATACAATACAAATATAAAGTAAAAACAAGTGTTATCTAGCGATCCGTTAACTGTACTATGTTATTTCGTCTTTGGCAACATGAGCGCGAATGTTTTTTGAAACCTGCCAGGCAACGGACGACGCGATCATCTGTTGCAGGCAGGTTTGGAATGGATTACATATGGATGACGCGCCCGGTACAAATTTGGCAGCCGGTACAAATTTAGTGTGACAGCACCACCAAAAATTGTATTGTAAATAAAATTAGTTTGTTGTTAATAACGTGTTTATTGAATCATTATCAACTTGTGATGGCGAAGCAAGTGTTTTACATGGAAATAACCAACAAATACTCTAGCATTCCGTGAAAAAATTATAAAAAAATCACACTATCAGCTCTTACCACCGGGCCTAAAAAAAATTCTAGGGGAAACTGGTCGGTATGGGGGAGGGGGGGAGTAGGTTGAGGGGGTGTGGGTTGGTAATGAGTGGTGAGTGAGGGGCGGACGGTGTATGGAGTAGTGTGTGTTCTAGTTGATGTAAGGTGGTGGGTAATAGTCTGTGGCCCAATCTCTTGTGTGCCCAGTTGGTAGTGATCTTAAGTGAGAGTGTGTTGGTGGGCTGGGGTGTTTGTGTGAGTTGGTCTATTGTGTGTGTGTAGTGTTCTTTTAGGATCAACGTGTCATTGTGCATCCAGGTGTTGGTGTTGTCATTATTTCTTTGTGATGTGGTGTCTGTGGGTGATGGGTTTGATGAAGTGTGATCATTTGTGGACCTGTCGTAACATCCCCCTGGGGAGTTCCCGGGAGGACACCGCTCTGTCCGCTGTGTCCCTGTGGTGCAGGGCCTGGAGTATTTTAAAATATACTTTGTCTTTTCCACGGGTGGGGCAATCTGGTGCAATGTACCGGGTGTGTGTTGGTGGTGGTGGGAGGAGTGGACGGGTGGATGGTGGAGGTGGTCTTTGTGGTCTGAGTGGTTGTGTGTGTGGGTGTGTTGGTGTGGGTCTGGTGTGTTCTGTGGTTTGATATGTGTGTGTGGGTCTATTGTGGTGATGGTGGGTGTGTGGGGGTCTATACTGAAGGCTGGGGGGTCTATAACGGGATGTAGGTGTGGGAGGTAGCGTGCGTCTGTTGTGTGCGTGGTAGTGTGGCTGTGTGGTGTTGGTGCGATTGGTGTAGGTAGGCCTCCAGCTGACGGTGACGGTGGTGGTCCCGTGGTGGGTAGCCGGAGAGGGTGGTGGTCCCGTGGTGGGTAGAGGCGACGGCAGGACGGTCCCTGGTAACTGCTGACGGTGACACAGCCAACGGGCCCATAGAAACACACTTCTATTGGAAAGGATGAAAAGTACATCAGAGTAAATAAAAGGGGGGATCTGAGGACCCCGCCCGCACACACACGCATAGGAGTATATATATATAAATATATATATATATATATATATATATAAACACATGTGTTCTGTTACATGTATGTTTTCTCCTGCGTAATTCAGTCTTCAGTGTAATTCAGTCTATTGATGGTCCTGTGATGCCATCTACTGGCGAACTTTGGTATTTTTCTGGAACACGTTCTGATATGCATTCCTTGCACTCCATTACGCCTCGTGCCCACTGCACCGTCAGTCAACGGACGTGGGAAGGCGTGGCTGACGGATGGGGGAGTAGTCTTTGCAGAGGCAACCGTCAGCCAATCAAATCGCTTCGCCGGGTTCTTCCCGCTTCTTCCTGCTTGTTGCGAGGCAAGAAGACCCGCTTTCCCGCTTTCCAGTATCGTCAGAGCCCGAGTCGCGTCACAGTGCTTAAATTTGCATACGCGATCTGATTGGATGACGGAACCGTCGCTGCCGAAAAAGTTGAACATTTTTTCAACTTTTTGACGGTGGCGAACGCTCCAAGTCAACGGACGGATCCACAATGCATTGCGCGACCGTCCCCATTCAAAGTCAATGGGCAACGGACAACTGACGGAGGTAGTGGGCACGGGGCGTTACACTACATTCACTTGATCGGAAAGCATGGTACTTAGGGTGACCAGACGTCCTCTTTTTCCCGGACATGTCCTCTTTTCGAGACCTAAAAAATGCGTCCGGCAGGGATTCCAAAAACGTCCGGTATTTTGCCTCGTCGCAAAAAATAAATAAATATATATATTATTGTTATTATTATCTTTTTATTTTTTTTTGCCTCGTCGCATATTTGTGTTTCTGGGTCTTTCACATAACCTACTAGTTATTACCATTGTATATGTCTATGGTTATTACGGCCTTCCAAGTTCTGGAAATGGTATCTCCCTTACGTTCCACCTTCTTGCGCGAGCTGACTGTAGAGAGAGTCTGTCATTGGGCGACCGATCTCATGTGCTCGTTGAGAAGGTGCCCCCCCCCCCCCCCGTCAACAATCTTGTCCGGGGCGCAATGTCTGCAGCCATGCCTAAACGTAAATGTAAGTTCACGGACGAACTAAAGAAAAAATACCCATGTTTTCGCCCCCCCCCCCCCCCCCCCGCGACGAAGTGTCCTCTTTTTCACAAACTCAAATCTGGTCACCCTAATGGTACTCACACTCGTCTTCATAATTGCGTCTCCTCTGGTTTCAAGTTGGCCTTTGTAAGCATCGTTGGTATGTTATCTGTATTGATATGTTAAGGGGGTTTGATGTATAATAAGATTAAGGAAACTTTGTAAACAAATTAGATGGATGGATATTCTTACGTTAGCAAGCTAACTTAGTAGCTAAGCTAATTTTACAGCATTCTGTCATTCTCATACTGAAATGCTGTACTTCCATTCCTCAGTTTTACCCTACTTCACCTCACCATAAAGAGTGAACTGCAACTTCTTGTCTGCGTGGTTTGATGGAGAGGAGTTTATACCATCTGTCAACCCTGGCAAGGTGCTGGGGGTAGAGGGCAAAACAAGAGACACACACACACACACACACACACACACACACACACACACACACGCATCCAGACCCATCCATACACATCCTCTCATTAATAGTGAATCATGCGCATTTATACAAAATATAGGAATAAAAGGAGCACACTGCAATCTCAGTAGAAGTCATGGGTGAAAAATAAAGGAACCCCAAAATTGCACACACACATATACATATATATATATAAAAAACATGGTAAAAGCATAAAACATGGTAAAATCATGCAAGAAGTATTAAAAACACACAGGGTAAAGATAAGTGCTGGCAGATAAGTGCAAAATAGTTGAAATTAATTAATAAATAGGAATATAAATAAAGATAAATAAGACATAGTAAAACCATTCACACATCTATACCATCCTTTAACATAAAAGAAGCCTCCAATGAATAAGCCTTAACCCCCGTCCCCGGAGCCCAATGGACGCTGTCCTGGGTCGTCTGGAATTGAAGGAGAGACCGTTGTTTAAGGTGACCGCATCGGGGGTCCACCTCCTCTATGCTGTCTCTCACAAAGCTGCTGAAGGCCTCAGTGCAGTGGAGCTGGTGAACGGATAGCTCGACTGAAACAGAGAGGAGAGGAATGACGAAACGGGCCTGAGGGACTTTAGCTCTGGCTGTTCCAACGAGTCGTCGGATGTCTTTGATAACGGTAACGGCTGTTTGTTCCCCAAGACCGTTGTTTATCTCATCTCAGGGCCAGAGTCTGGCTGGAGTATACGTTTTATAAGGCGTTTGGGGATGTAGATGCTTTTAAACAGCGCCGGTGTTACAATAATATTATTTGCTTTGTTGAAAATGATGAGTTGCACTTTGCACAGGATTTTGTTGGATAAACCAACATTTTTTAAAGACTGAACAAATAGCACATTTCCTGATGTATTGTACTCTCGGTTGATTGTAAAAAAAAGTGTTTTTGAAAAATCGAAATCAAATCTCTCTCTTTCTCTGTGTTTACGAATTGCAAACTGTAATTCGTCGGGCTGTGGCTGTGGTCACATGATGGAGGAGGAGACCGGAGGGGAGGAGGTCCTGGCCGACCCCCCCCCCCCCCCCCCCCCCTCCTGGGGGCGCCCCTCTCCGTCCAGGAGTGCTTCGCCCTGCAGGGTACGGGGCTTTGAGTGTCTCTGCGTCCGCCCCCTACATGAGAGGGGTCAATGCTATTGCTTATTAGCCACCGGCTAAAGGGCTGATTATGGTTCCACATCGACGCAACGATGAACCCGCAGACGCTTCCAGGCAGTCGTGAACCTGCTTCGGTTCTGCGGCGGCTTTTAGTGAGCGGACCAATCACAGCCCTCGCTGCTGCGTCGCCTCGACGGAGGGTTAACGTATCGGGGAGGCGCGCGTCAGGCCCTTGCTGTGGACGCAAGGAGTGTCCGCGAGGACGTGAGGGGTCCGTAGACCCTCTTGGGCTGCGTCGACGTGGGACCACGATCAGCCCCTAACAGATCCTTGGTTGGTCCCCCCCCCCAGACCACGGGGCTGGGGTCCCGGCGCGGGGGGGTGGCGGCGGCCGGCCCCAACACCAGCGAGCTCTGCATGTGGTCCGAGTCCCACCACCACCTGGACAGCATCCCCCGGAACCCCCACCACCTGAAGAGGGTCCCGGGCGGCAGCTCAGGTCTGTGCACACACACACACACACACTACAACATGTTTGCACACACAAACACACACACAAATGCTTGAACAGACACAGATGCACACACAAACACAGACACACAATCACTCACTCACTCACTCACTCACTCACTCACTCTAAAGCCTAGTCTTGACACACACACACACACACACACACACACACACACACACACACACACACTAAAGCGTACTCTTAAGACACACACACACACACACACACACTCACTAACTAAAGCGTACTCTTGACACACACACACAAACTCACACAAGCCTACTCTTGACACACACACACACACACACAAACCGTACTCTTGACACACACACACACACACACACACACACACATACACACACACACACAGACACACACACACACTAAAGCGTACTCTTGACACACACACACAGACACACACACACACACACACACACATGCTGTGTGTGTGTGTGTGTGTAGAAGATGATTTCATACATTCCCCCCCCCCTTATGGGATGTTAAAGCGGCCTTTAAACGGAGCCGGAAACTAAAAGGCACTCTCTTTAAATGTCTTACACACACACAATCATAAACACATGCTCTAACGTACATGCATGCACGCACACACAAAGAAGCACACACATTTGTTGGAATATTTACACTGCAGTTTCTCTGACTGGACTTTGAAAGGATAACATCGTTATGGCATAATCAATGCTGAATGTGTACAATGTCAATGTGTCTATGAGCTCAGATAATATTCATAATGCAGATCCTAATCCCCTTTTTAAAGTGTACGAATATTAAGGTGGCACCAAACCAAAACATCTACCCACCCGACCTTTGACCCAAATGTCCACCATCATCCTCCTTAAATAAGAATCTTTATATATATATATATATATATATACCAACTAAGAGATGTCCACTTCTTACTTTTATTTTATTTTTATTGTATTTTATTTATTTATTCATCTATTTATTTATTCATAATCTTATCTTATCTTCTATGCTTGTAGGGTTAGCTTGTAGGGTATTTATATTTATATTGTATGGAGCACCTGGAACAACAATTTCCCCCCGGGGATCAATAAAGTATTTCTGATTCTGCTTCTGAATCTGATATGTATATATACATATATCTATACATATCAGATATATATATATATATATATATATATATAAACTGTATATATATATATATATAGAGACCCGGGTCGAGCCCTGGGTCTCGACCCGCTCACCTGTTCCTGGATTAGTGACTTCCTCACAAATCGACCCCAGAAGGTGAAACTCGGTCCCCACTTCTCCTCCACCCGCACCCTCAGCACAGGCTCTCCACAGGGGTGTGTGCTGAGCCCACTCCTCTACTCTCTGTACACCTTCGACTGCAGTCCCACCCACCCCAGCAACACCATAGTGAAGTTTGCGGACGACACAACAGTGGTGGGACTCTCAGAGGGAGACGAGTCTGCCTACAGGGATGAGATCCTGAAGTTAACATCGTGGTGTTCAGACAACAACCTGGCATTGAACATCACAAAAACTAAGGAGATCATCCTGGACTTCAGGAAAAGCAGAGCAGACCCGGCTTCCCTCTACATCAACGGTGACTGTGTAGAGAGAGTCCACACCTTCCGCTTCCTGGGCACCATGATCTCTGCTGGCCTCTCCTGGACTGCCAACACAGCGGCGGTCGTCAAGAAGGCTCAGCAGCGGCTTCACTTCCTCAGGGTGCTCAGGAGGAACAACGTGGGAGAGAAGCTGCTGGTGACCTTCTAGCGCTCCACCATCGAGAGTCTTCTGACGTTCTGTATCTCAGTGTGGTTTTCACAGTGCACTGAGGCAGAGCGGAAGAAACTCCAGGGAGTGGTAAACACCGCACAGAGGATCACTGGCTGCCCCCTCCCCTCCCTGAAGGACATATACATCTCCCGCTGCCTAAGCAGAGCGGAGAGAATCACAAAGGACAGCTCCCACCCTGGCTTTCACCTGTTTGACCTGATGCCCTCTGGCAGGCGCTATAGGTCCATCAGAACCAGGTCTTCACGGTTCAGAGACAGCTTCTTCCCAAAAGCTGTATCCACCCTGAACACACACATGCACTGACCCCCGACTGACTGACCCCCCCCTAACCTCCCACTGCTGTATTGTACTTTACTTTATTTTACTTTATTATTTATTTTACATTATTTACATTTCTATTTGGTATACTGTTGTTCTTGTTCTATTTATATATTTATTTATTTTCTCGAATGCACCAATTGGGAAAGCTTACTAAAAATGTTGTTGTACTTGACTCGTGCAATGACAATAAAAGGCTTTCTATTCTATTTCTATTCTATTCTATTCTATATGTCAGTGGAGTCGGCTTTCATTTTAAACACGAGCGCACACACACACACACACACAACCACCCACACACACACAAAAGTACATGGTTTAGTATTTTGCTGTCCTCTGCAGCGAGATCTCGTTCTCCTCTCTCCCAGCAATTCTGGCAGGGGAGGAGGGGGGGGGGGGCTCCAGTAATGAGTTGATCAATCAGCAGTGGAGAGATGGTCTCTGGGTAGGTCTGCGCTCTCTCTCTCTCTCTCTCTCTCTCTCCCTCTCTCTCTCTCTCTCTCTCTCTCTCTCTCTCTCTCTCTCTCTCTCTCTCTCTCTCTCTCTCTCTCTCTCTCTCTCTCTCTCTCTCTCTCTCTCTCTCTCTCTCTCTCTCTCTCTCTCTCCGTCTCTGTGTGTGTGTGTGTGTGTGTGTGTGTGTGTGTGTGTGCGTCATCATCATCTAGGAAAGCAGAACCACTGCGCTAGCTTGTGGGGGAGAACAGGAAGTCTCGTTCACGAAGCAAAAGTTAAGCGTTAAACCCAAACCACAGTCACTTGGAGGCACTTCTCTCTTTATGGAGACAAAGAACAACACTTTATAAACCAGTCTGATAAAAATCATTATAAAGGGAGTCCAAAGAATATAAAAATAAAAGGCTTTCTATTCTATTCTATTTCTATTCTAAAAATGTTAAAATTGACCATCAATCAATAATTCAAATACATTTGACATTAGAAATATAGTCTTTGCAAAATCTGCTAAGTTAACCTGATGGAAGATCTTAAAAGTCTCTTCCTTTCATGGTTAATCAAGATCAACTTTAAGAAGCCCAAGAAAATGTAGCATTTGGATTATAGTTGAGTAGGCTACATGAATATAAATCACCAAAACAGTGTGTGTGTGTTTATATATACTTGTGTGTGTAGTCCGTGCGTGTGTGTGTTCACATCTGCGTGTGTGTGTGTTCATATCTGAGTAAGTGTGTGTATTCATATCTGCGTGTGTGTGTGTGTGTGTTCATAGATGCGTGTGCGGGTGTACATGTGTCTGTGTGTATATTTGAGTGTTTATAATAAGGTGTGTATGTGCACGTGGCGCGTGTTCATATGTACGTGAGTGTGTGTGTGTTCATATATACGTTTGTTTGTTTGTGTTCATATACGTGTGTGTGTGTGTGTGTGTGTATATGTGTTTGTATTCCTGTATAGGCCTATGTGTTTGTGTATGTGTGTTTATATATGCGTCTGTGCATGCGCGCATGTTTATATATGTGTGTCTTTATTAGAGCTGGCAGTTTAACGTTATTAACAGCATTAACGCAAACCAATTTTAACTGCGTTCATTTTTTTAACGCGCGATTAACGCTCTTTTGGCTTGGCAAACGTTGTAGTTGTTTCACCTGCTGTCTAGCAACAACTAGTCACATTAGAAAAACTACAACACCATACCGGATCTAGCTACACCGGAAACAAAACAACAAGAACGCCGCACAAACTTGTTGGGGCAAGCAAGGATACGGAGCGGGTGAAATACTCCTTTAAAGTGTCTGTGTGTTTGTGTGTCACTCTGTTCAAGCCTGATTGTTTAGACTGGGACCTGGGGTTATACCACGAACTACAGGGCTACAGTGGCCCAGAAGGTGAGCGACCTCTCCTGCCTTGCGGACCCTGCCTGGCGCTGCAACTTTGATGTGGCTGCCTCCTGGGCCGCTCGCCAGTACGGCCACCGCCTCCGCCAGGACACGCGGACGCCCTGCTGCAGGCTCGAGACCCCCTCCGGCCGCGCCCCTGCCGCAGAGGACGACGCCTACCTCTGTCCCCGTCGGCACCCCCCTTGGCTCCACCCGCGCCCGGCTGACCTTCAACCCTCCGGCTGACAGCGCCATCCTGGACACGCCCACCAGGAGGTCCACGAAACGCGTCAGCAACGCGAGAAGGTCCCGGATGACCTTTGACCCGCCCGCGGACGTCGTCACGCCGATCACGCACACGTGCATGTTCTCCAGACGTGCCAGCACCGCCAGGAGGCTTGCATCACTTACCAGGAAGCCTCGTTCGGCTGCTCCACTGCTGAGGGGCTCATCAACGAGAACTCTCCGTAGCATGCCCCCAGGACGTCATCACCAGTGTGGGGTTGGGTTGGGGATCCAGGTGAGTTGTGTGATGATGCCATTTAATCTTGAACCTAACCCCAACCCTAACCCTAACCCGCCAGTGCCTCCTATCGACTCTCCTGATCTTCTTCCCTCCCCACCAACACCTGGGCACGCGAGTCCGGCCAGACCGTCCTCAACAAACACTACACGCCCTCAGCCGTATCGTTGCCCTATAGGGCTCATGATTTGTGTTGTTGTGTGTGTTATTGTTGTTGCCCATCACCTGTTCACCCTTTATACATTTTAAGGTTCTTGTATATTGTGGTTGTTTTTTGTTTTCTCCCGTGTGGTCCCATGTGTCCCTCCCCGAGCCGTAGGTGTTTGTTGTTTTCGTGTGCCCCCCATCCCTCTCTCTCCTTCTGAGACGTGCCCCTCGCCTCGGCCCTTGCGTACGGCCCCTCGCCCCCTCGCCCTTTCACCGTCCACCCTAACCCCTCCCTCTCCTGGCCCTTACCCTAACCCCTCCCTCTCCTGGCCCTTACCTTAACCCCTCCCTCTCCTGGCCGACGCCACCGCAGGCCCGGGACCCATCGGACATCCCCTCTCTGGTCAGTCTACCACCCGATAGACTCGCGCCTACAGCTAGACGCACATACGCGTCAGTCATGCACCCACATAGACGCGACTGGGTCCCCCGCGACCCATCTCCCCGGGGGGGGTCCCCTCCCTCCCCCCCTCCCCTCCCCTCCTCCCCCCTCCCCCTGCAGGCTCGAGACCCCCTCCGGCCGCGCCACAGAGGACGGCGCTCACCTCCGCCAAGCCCCGGCGCTGGACCCACGCCACGCCCCTCTGGTCAGCCCGTGCGTCCCCCCTTGGCTCCGCCCACGCCACGCCCCTCTGGTCAGCCCGTGTGTCCCCCCTTGGCTCCGCCCACGCCACGCCCCTCTGGTCAGCCCGTGCGTCCCCCCTTGGCTCCGCCCACGCCCGGCTGGCCCTCGACATCCCGGCGGATGGCGTCGCCCCGGACACGCCCACCAGGGGGCCCACACGCCACGTCAGCACTTCAAAGAAAGGCTCACGGCCTTCTCCTGCCCTGCCGCTGCCGCGGAGTGAGCCCCGCCCTTCCGGGTCGTCTCTCCTCCAGCCCCTCGCCACGCCCCTTCGTACGACTACGACACCCCCCTGTGCGTTTGCCGAGACCTCCGCTCGTCGGGACGCTGCCCCCGCCGTCACTCCCCTTGGCTCCACCCGCGCCCGGCTGACCTTTGCCCCGCCCGCGGACAGCGTCACCAGACACGCCCACCAGGAGGCCCATCGGGCATGCCAAGGTACTGGGGGCGAGTCCCTTCTTGTCCGTAGCTACGCGACCCGGAAAAAAGGCTTCTGAAAAAAGAAAGAACAGATCACAATGTCTCACGATCGCTAGATTGGGGACCTCATAACCTTTGTGCTTTAATGTGGGCGTGTGTCGAGGATCTTGGGGAGTTGCATGATGATGGCCCGTGCACCCGGAGTCTCCTTTAATGCTTGTGCCTAACCCTAACCGTTTCTCTGGCACCTTCCTGTCAAAATATATTCACCGAAAACGGCCTGCACCGAGCACACTTAGGATTTTGCTGTGCAAAGCCGCTACGGCCAGCAGCATATGTGATGCCCGACTCCACATCTCGGGGGGGGAAGGTCGCACGGACTTGGCGCCGTTGGAAAGCCGCTCCTCCCTTTGGGGGGGGTGCGTCTGCCTCCCGTTTCTCTAGCACCTTCCTGTCAAAAGATATTCACCGGAAACGGCCTACACCGGGGTGCACTTCGGTTAAAACCCCCTATCCTAACCCTAACCCTAACCTTTGTTGGTGTGCAACCTTTTTTAGTTTATTGTTTCTAGATCCAATAAATATTTACTTTTTTAACTGCTTCTGGAATATACTTACTCAATCTGGTCCACGGCGTGCAGTGATGTTGTTCAGACCTTCTCCTTTTGTCCTGGTGGTCTATTGGGCGGTGAGTACCCCAACATCTGTGTGTTCAGTTCAGTTTTTTCTAAAGTGTGTACACACTGCAAGACTATGAGAAGATAAAACACACACAGAGAAACAACAGGGACACACTCCTGCCTTCCCCGAACAATGCCATTCCAACATTAAGGCTTTTTTACATTACAGAAGAGAGTATGGGTTTGTGATTTTTGGGCGTGTGTCCATGTGTGTGCATATATATACATATATATGTATGTGTGTACACTGAAGACCGACACAACATCTACTACGATCTACTCAACCAACCGGCCCAACTCCACCCGCCCCCCCTCCCTTGAACCATTCTAGGGTCACTTATTGGGAACTACCACCAGCCCACAACCAGCTTACCACCAGTCTACCAGACGATCAGCAACATCTTGTTTCCTGACCTGAACACGATCTACCTCCCAGCTAAGACAATTCACCATCGGACCAACCACATCCCACCAACCCTCTACCATTGACTTTTTCCTTTTTGGTTTTGCATAGTTCATTCCCTTACTTTTTTTATTTTCATTTCTTATTTTTAGTTTATTCTACGATCTGACTCACAGCTGCATAACCACAACTACATCTGTTCTAGCAAATCTTTTTTTCAATGCGAATTGCGGTTTAACCTTATTATAGTTTGTTTTGCATTTTTCTTCTGTTTTCCCTTTTTCTTTTCTCTTTTTATACCCCAACCACTTCCCCGCTTTTCTTTTTCTTTTGAATTAGTCTGGGTCCCCCTTTAAAATGGCTAACTCTTATAAAAACAGATTTAGCCTATTGGGTACCTACAACACAGTACCACAGAAGCCTCCTCCTTCCAAGGTTACTCCTGTTGGGACAGACACATCAAGCAATTCAGAGTTTTTATTAAGCAAAACATAGTTTAAACTTCTCCAATCGATCCACCACACAGAGATTCTGTCGGAAGCCCTCATTACAGGGGTCCCCCCACTGGGGATGGCTAGAAAGGTAGCTTACCTCACAGCCTTCATCAAACCGGCGGCTCCGGACGACATTGTTTTAACTGAAATTAAGAACAACACAATTGACTGGTTAAATAATAATTTACGGATCCTACAGAAACATTATGGAAGAATCCAAAAGGATTGCCCCTTGACCCTGAGCCCACTTCGCTACATTTTGCGACGAAAACGGATACTTTTACTCCGCTACATTTCCCTTGAAACCTTCGTTACTCGTTACAAAATCAACTCAGCTTTAGAAAAAAAAAAAAGAATCATGAGAGATATGAGAATAACGTCGCGGACTGTGGTAGAACACAGACTGCGAGCCTGTTTGGCGAATCAGCTGTCCCAGCGCACGTTCGCAAAGCCCCCTTGCTTAGTTACTGTTGCTACGTCGATCAAAACTCCTACGACTGTCAACACACAAATGCATGGCTGGGACGAGGGCAAGGGCTATCAAAATTCTACTATTTGTATCAGGCTGGTTTGTACACGCAGTATTACAACACTATCTTATACACTTCAATACGCTGTATATGTGCCATTTTTGCTACAAAGCTAATTTAAATACCCTTTTTGGGCAGGGACTTAAGTTTTCCGAAAATCCGCGATCCTGGATGACACCAAAATCAATATTAAGTAACGTGTACCAGCGCTTGCGGGATAATAGGTCGGGCTACGATATCTGTCAGTGATTTTTTTTTGGAGTAACTCCGCGACAGCATCCAGATCATGGCAAAATGGACTGCAATATGCAGTGGAAGGATGTTTTCAAAAAAGATCAACAACGAAGGGGAAACAACAATAATCAAAGCAAAATCATACAGGTCTCAATCAAAAAATTAGAAACTTCACGACCTCACAATAAATACCACCAGCACAACATTTTAAACTAGTAAGGTTCTTTCACCGCTTTTTTATTAACAGCAGTTACTTGTACTTTTACTTTCAGTACTTAAGTACATTTAATATCAGAAAAGTACTTTTGATACTTAAGTACAGTAAAGATCAGATACTTTAATACTTTTACTTAAGTACTATTCTAAAAGGTGACTTTTACTTTTACTTAAGTAATTTTCCAGTAAGGTATCTGTACTTTTATTTAAGTATGGCTTTTGAGTACTTTATACACCACTGGAATTAGGCCATATTATTTGGCATTAAACTGAGCCATTTGCAGGTTGAAATTCATGTGCATCTGTCTCATCGGAGACTGCAGACGCGCTGTCAAAATATCAACTCGTCCGATTCAAATGCGCTCATGGCTCTTAAAGGGGATGGGAGCTGGCACTCTCATTGGTTTGTTGGACGTTACGCCCAAACCACACCTACGGGTAATTAGGCTGCTTCAGACCAACCCTTTTGACACTTGCGCCGCGACGCAAGTGTCATTTATCCGCCTGTAAAATAGCGATAGCGCCGTAGAACCGCCCACAAAGCTACTTGCGATTTGCGCTTCCCACTTGCGTTTCAGACCGTTAAAAAAACATAAGTGCAATACATTACGGGCTTAGTATGTTGAGGACGGTTTAGGACGGCGTATCGCGAAAATCACAAACACATGTTGTCGCCATCGATGTCTGTGCAACAACGTCATTTACGTTCTGGCTGCTACCTGTTTTAGGGACCGTCAACAAGTTACACTCACCGACTGGTGTCAGAGACGTTACCATGGAATTGTTTCTGGAAATAAATCATATAAAATAACATAAAAATCACTAAAAAATACATTTTGTCACCTGATTGTAGTAGTAGTTGCCAATGCTGGGCTGCTACTTACTGCAGGTAACTTTGCTAATATATTGCATTATTGTTAAACGGGATGCAATTAATAATTTCAAATATAGTTTAGTCGATTTTTGTCTAATATTAAACTATTAACTGCATTATGATTAACTATATTGCAATATATTTGTGTGATTAATTTCCTGAAACAATTCCATGGTAACGTCTCTGCCACCAGTCGGTGAGTGTAACTTGCTGACGGTCCCTAAAACAAGTAGCAGCCAGAACGTAAATGACGTTGTTGCACAGACATCGATGGCGCCAACATGTGTTAGTGATTTTTTCGCGATACGGTGTCCTAAACCGTCCTCAACATACTAAGCCCGTAATGTATTGCACTTATGTTGATGAATCCGATTGGGTGGTAACCCGAATATCCGGCGAATATCAAACCGGAGGCTAACTTGCACCTGTTGAGGTGGCATGCTCCGGTAGAGCTGCTCTTTAGCATCGCGCTAACCGGGGCTAACAGAGCCTGTCTCTTCCCGTCCTAAAACTGTACTTATGGGAGAGAGCCCGATTAAATCCGGATATTTTAATAAATTGGGTGCTATAGGTTTTAAACAACATGTCCTAGTTATTTGAATGACAGAAGCTCCCCACATAGCAAAAGTACTCCGCACCGGATCCGCCGCGGAGGTATCGCGGCTTCCGGAACGGGCCCGCGAAACGGACCCGTATCGGGGTCCACTTGCACGCCGCGTTGGATCCGCCACGGAGGTGGATCGCGGACCCGCCGTGGCTCCGCGCTGCCTCCGCTCCGCATCCACGACTAAAACCTTACCTCCGCGACGGGTACGTTCGGGACCCGTAAATTGATACATACATCCGTCGCGGACCCACAACGGACCCACAACGGACTCATACAAATCGTGGCTCATCCGGCCCGGATCCGTTTGTCCTTCCAAATCCCTTCTGTTCTCGTGTAGGATAAAATAGGATAAACTAAACTATTTGATAAAACTAAAAACTATCGCTAGAACTAGGCCTACTACAGCAATATAGCCCTAAAGCTTAAATCTGCATTGCATATTTTCAACCTTACAATACAATAGGCCTAACAGAAAAGGTTCAATTCAAAACATCGGTTTACTGTACAAAAGTAATAACTTCTCAATGGAAAATGGACATTTATGGAAAGATACCGGTTATAGCCTATTCTGTTTTTGCTAACCTGTTAAATGAATGTGGCTACACTCATTTTGTGGTCAGAAACTCATTTAGTGCTTTACCGGCCTATAGTGCATACATTTTATATATTAGGCTACATCTTCAATGAAATTCAATGAAATGTTGTGCAATACACAGCTAAAATATCAGAAAATTAAAAACTGGTTAACAACAAGAATCAAACGTTCAATAATTTGAGTAATTTTTTTATTCATTATGTTCTCAACTGCTTCATTACGGCTTCACTACGGCTGTGAGGGACATGTCGGGGGACGGACACCTCCTCGTCTCTTTGTCGCCCGATCCATGGCCAGGTTAAACCACCTGATGGTGTGCTTTGTGACCTCCGCATCGGTGACGGACTTTGTGAGGGAGTTTTTCCTCACAGCACCTGAAATCAGACAAATATGTTTATGTTTATGGTATGTAGCATTCAAAGCCAAGTAGGCTAACACAATACAATAGGTAAGGAGATTAAATAATAATAATTAAAAAAATTACGAGGTGCAAAAAAACCTGACTTGCAAAGTTATGAAGGTTGTGGGGATCAAAATAAGAGGTGGGTAAACTAAGAATTTGAGAATTTGGGTAAATTAAGAATTTGTGATCAGGGCAAGGTGTGCCATGATTAAAAGGACATCCAAAATGTTCAAACAATATCAGTTGTATTAAATATTTCCCTGATCAGAGCACATATATTGTGATGTTGATAGGTTTTCAATGTAGTGAGTCCCCGGGACCCACAGGTGGCGAGTTGGGTGGGTCCCTGAGAAATTCAATGGGTCCCGACTCCCCAGTTTAAAAAATGTGTTTCTTTTTTATTATTATTCTATTTCTTAAATTAAATGAATAGTGTTAAAGGTCCCATGACATGAAAATCTCAGTTTATGAGGTTTTCTAACATAAATATGAGTTCCCCTAGCCTGCCTATGGTCCCCCAGTGGCTAAAACTTGCGTTTGGTGTAAAACGAGCACTAGCTGTTCTGCTCGCCTTTGAAAAAATGGAGGCTCAAGCGCGCTGATTTGGAAATCTGTGCTCATGACGTCATGAGGAATCTCAGCTCCTCCCCTTACTCTGCCTGGCCCGCCCAGAGACGTTGGCCCGCCAATGAGACTCGACCGTGAGAGCGCCACATGTGTGTGTGTGAATACACACACTGTAACGCAAGTGTTTCTTGTCGGTTCTTTGACGTGTCTTGTATTTCCACAACGAGACTGTCGTGGGGGTTATCTGAGCCATGGTTGAGAAGGAATTGGGGGAAAGGAACTTTGGTTTGACTCGCTGAAGTACATGAACTGCGACATGCCGCCGGTTGCCGCGAGGCACCATCGCCCGGCAGCGGGCAGCCGGCAGCAGGCAGCGCGCGGTTCAGTCGACTTCAGGTTGATGTGAAAGTGGAAGAACCAGAGACGTCGCAGAACCCGACAAAGTCGTTTGTGATTCATAATATCGTCTGGAGGCGCACACAATATGTTATATGATATAGATATCTATGTATTATATGATATTATTTAGATATAGAGCTCCAGGACTGTAACGCAAGTGTTGTACACTTCCTTGTTATTTGGATAACCGTTCTGCTGTTGGTGTGATGGCGCATCACGTCGGACTCTCGTCTCTGGTATTTCTACAACGAGACTCGTATTGGGGGTTATCTCAGCCAAGGTTGAGAATGAATTGGGGGGAAGGAACTTTGGCTTTGACTCCCTCAAGAACATGAACCACGACAAGGAGGAGAAAGGGATCTTTGCCGGGCAGCGCTTATGCACCTTCGCCTCCGGCGGTGGTCCCTCAGCGGGGCTCAAGCGGGAGACATACGCCGCCAACAATCCCTTTCTCCTCCATGTCGTGGTTCATGTTCTTGAGGGAGTCAAAGCCAAAGTTCCTTCCCCCCAATTCATTCATTCGTGTTATGCGCCATCACACCAACAGCAGAACGGTTATCCAAATAACAAGGAAGTGTACAACACTTGCGTTACAGTCCTGGAGCTCTATATCTAAATAATATCATATAATACATAGATATCTATATCATATAACATATTGTGTGCGCCTCCAGACGATATTATGAATCACAAACGACTTTGTCGGGTTCTGCGACGTCTCTGGTTCTTCCACTTTCACATCAACCTGAAGTCGACTGAACCGCGCGCTGCCTGCTGCCGGCTGCCCGCTGCCGGGCGATGGTGCCTCGCGGCAACCGGCGGCATGTCGCAGTTCATGTACTTCAGCGAGTCAAACCAAAGTTCCTTTCCCCCAATTCCTTCTCAACCATGGCTCAGATAACCCCCACGACAGTCTCGTTGTGGAAATACAAGACACGTCAAAGAACCGACAAGAAACACTTGCGTTACAGTGTGTGTATTCACATTGATGTGGACGTTGAAGAACCAGGAACGTCGGAGAACCCAACGCGGTCGTTTGAGATTCATAATATCGGCTCACACAGCTTTTGGCCGTGATAATATATATTATATGATATAGATATCTGTGTAGGCTATATATATCAGTTGTTTACATCTTGACAACCTGCCGACAACATTCGGCTCATGTTTCCAAAAGACGAAATAACATAATACAGATAACGGATCGCTAGATAACACTTGTTTTTACTTTATATTTGTATTGTATTTAATTGTTTAATCGAGGCGATCGCGTCAAATGACGTAGGAATGTACGAGAACCTTCCTACGTCATTTGACGCGTTCGCCCGTTTCCGCTATTCGATGAAACAATTAAATACAATACAAATATAAAGTAAAAACAAGTTTTATCTAGCGATCCGTTATCTATATTATGTTACTTCGTCTTTTGGAAACATGAGCCGAATGTTTTTTGCAACCTGCCCGGCAATAGACGATCGCGTCGTCTGTTGCCAGGCAGGTTGTCAAGATGTAAACAACTGATGACGTAGGCCGGTAAAATTTTCGCCCCCGGTACAATTTTAACGTGACACCGCCTTGCTACACTTCACGCCACTGTCTACATAATGCTACACAACGCCACAGACAATCAATATTACTTTGAATTATATACTTACTGAAAAGCAAGCTCTTTGCCGACATCTGGCTGAAGGCCTTTTTGGTGTTCACACCTTTCCAGTTGATCTGGTGGGACACGTCGTCTGTGTAAAGCCGGCCAAGAATGTTCCAAGTCACCCTCTTCAAATCCTGGCCTCCAATTGTGGCCAAAGAAGCAATCTAAAAGGCAAATATATATATATTTTTTTAAATATCAGCAAGGTAAACAATTCTAAGCTTATGCATCCCGAAATGTAGAAAAACAAAAACGTCTATATTTGTACTAGTTGCTCTCGAGAAAAAAATCCTGTTCCCTTGAATTTTTCTTTTTCTAAACATGTACTTGGCTCACACTCTCATGGACATGTGCCACCTTACACACAATGTCATACCAGGTAGACTGTCGCTCACTGACACAATCTGGGAAAAGGGGGTTCAGGACAGGCCTGTTCAGTGCTGCTTCAATAGAATACTTGCAATAATCATGGACAATCAATATACCTAATAGCATTATAGCATGGACCATTCATATTAAGAAGACTCACTATTCTCTGTCGAGCTGGGTGGTTTGAGGGTTCTTTTAAAAACACCTCAAATGCCTCCACTGCCTCCAGGTGTTCCAACGGGAGATTAATATTATCAGGCATCTCAACTTCTGGCCCCGGGGTGCTGTTCATCCTGCTGCAGAGGTAGTTGACCTTTGCCACAAGCTGGTCTTGCTGCTGTTTAATCGTCTCCAGCAGGTTGAGGATGTGGACTTCAGCCACTGATGACAAACATGAAATATAGCTCAAATGTAGTGTGTGAAATACATCACGTTTCAGTGCTTATCCTCATTACTCACAATACTGACATTAGTTATTGATAAAGTTTGAAGAAAATATGTGAGAGTTGTCATAATTTCTTCCAAAATCTGTAGCATAGAATGACCCTCCAGTATTTGCCAGTTATTGCTTCCCAGAGCAGGGAATGGACTCATTCATTCTTCCCCCTCGCCATGTTGGTCCGATGGCGGGGATTGAAGAAGGCTCCTCTGTTGGCCGCAGGCTCAGGGTTGATGTCGGGGGTGGAGGGGGTGGAGGGAGAAGAGGAGGGACTGCCGTTCCTGGCCCAGAGGGGGAAAGAATTGTATTAAATCAGTCATCTGTTAATCATGACTGATAATACACATGGGACCGTTCTATTCACTAATATTTCAGAGATCAGTCCTTACCTTGAGTAACTCTCCAGAGTTGTTTTGGCAACGGTTGTTGCGGTCCTGCCCCATGGTGAGGTGCTAAGGGAAGGAAATTGTTATTAAATTATTGTGATTTGTTAACCATGGTAGACTGTCAGCTAGAGGACCAAACAATTGCAAACAAAAAATCTCTGGTCATGCTCTGGTTGTGCATTCATTTGTATGTTGCAACATTTTGGAATGCACTACCTATTTAAATCCCATGAATGGATTGACGATGTATTTCAATACAATTTGGTATTGATGAATGATAAATATTGCATGAATGCAGATGTTTTTAATTGACAAAATATGTGGCTGACATTTAGATATTTTTACAAAAAAAAAATTACAATTTCAGTGGAGTATGCAGAAAATCTAAGATGGTAATGCAGTTGCAATCTGTTGATTTGAAACAGAGTGACCATTGCTGTGTTAATATAGATGGGGCCACTGTATTCAATATTATTTCGGAGATCAGTCTTTACCTAGACAGTTTTCCTCAAGTCGAGGAGAGACTCTGCTGCTGCTGCCTGGCCCTCGGCGAGATGTTGGAGCTGGAGGAATGGATACAAGGTGAGGTGATTATCTTTAGCACTAAGAATGTTAACCATATCTTAATATTAAAGTTATGATTATGTTATTTCTGATGGCAGGAGATTATCCCTTACTCTGCCAGTGCAATTGGCCACCATCTTCACTCTCATCAGAGTCCCCAAAGTGATGCCTGTTAAATAACCATATTATATTATTATTGGGGTAACTGTAATCCCAAAATTGCCAAATATACATACAGTATAGCACAAACATCTCTGGTCTATTTTTGAATGCTACGGGAAATATCCTTCCTATCAATACAAAAACATAAACAAGACAGAACACACTTACACTGCCTTCCTTTGTCGTTTATCTGGCGGCCCACACTCCTCCTCTGCCTCAGACTGAAGATCAGTGGTGTTGCAGCCCGTCTGGTACTTCTCCATTAGCCTACAGGCATCTTTGTAGTTGTCTAAAATTGAATATGTTAAAATGATCATAAGGTTGAAATTAGCTGCAATATTATTACTAAAGATACGTAAACTAGGCACACAAAGTAAGCAAACTTGTGTTTGGTTGATATTTTCATTGCTATAACAATGCTTTTTAGCAAGAAAACTTACATCGTTGGAAAGCCTGAAACCTCCCCTTTTAAATGATGCCACATTTGTAAGGAACATGCATTTGTGGTATGAGCAGCAGAGCTGAATGGGTAGGTTGCGCCCAAGAAAAATGTGCCAAACAGCATTCTGCCATTGACTCTTAGTTTGAGCTTTTGGTATTCCCAGGCGATGCCAATCAGGGACAATGGCAGAGCGCTGAGAGTCAGAGTCAGAGTCAGAGAGTCAATGGCAGAGTGCTGTTTGGTACATTATTCTTGAGCGCAACCTACATACTCAGCACTGCTGCTCATACCACAAATTAAAGGAACATTTTAAACAATGCAAGACAATTTTCACAACATAGACAGAATATGTTATTCCAAGCAGAAGGAGAAGAAACCATCACATTTTCTTTAAACTACAGTTTTATGAATTGGCATACCACAAGTTCTGATGACCATGATGTCATATTTTGGCCAGTTTGACTCTGGTGTCTCACTGTTGGCCGCTGCCCTTTTGGCACGTTCTGTGTTTTTATATTTTGGCCAGTACACCATCCCGTCATCACACCAATTTTCCGGGACCACAGCAATGTCCCCGTTGGCAAACTTAATGAGATGAAAACTCATCCTTAATGTAGAAAGAAAGAAAAATTATTTGTCATGCAAAAAAAAGAAGTGTGTGTGTGTGTGTGTGTGTGTGTGTGTGTGTGTGTGTGTGTGTGTGTGTGTGTGTGTGTGTGTGTGTGTGTGTGTGTGTTTTATACATTTAATTTAGAGGCGCCTTTCAAGACACCCAAGGTCACCTTACAGAGCATATAGTCATCATAAATCGTTTAAAAAACAAGACATTGTGGAAAAAATAAAATTAAATAAAAAAATAAACATAATAAATAAAATAAAGTAATAAAAAAAACAAGACACGTAGTGTATACCTGGAAAAATACCACCTTTTCTGGAATACTTACAGCAAGAGTAATGAAGTAATGGAAGTCATAGTCAGAAGTCAGTAGTCAACCATATTATTAAGAGTTTTTAACTTGAACTGATTGTTTAAACTGATTGATTTATTGAACTGATTCATAGGCAGTAGTCAACTATATAATTCGTTTTTAACTTGAACTGATTGTTTAAACTGATTGATTGATTGAATGAACTGATTCATAGTCAGTAGGCAACTATATAATTAGAGTTTTTAACTTGAACTGATTGTTTAAACTGATTGATTGATTGATTGAACTGATTGTTTTTTTTATTCATTATGTATGACACCTCAACCGACTTCAGCTCATCAGATGCATGTTTGACAACGAATATGTTAATTATGTCGGAGTTGAAGGGGTAGGTATAAAATGGCGACTGCTGGGAAAATTCAGTGTATACAATGAACACACCATTATCATTTTGGATGATGTTTTTGACAAGGCAGACTTTCTCCCCCACCAGAAATATATTGTCCCCTGTTGATCATTTTACTGTCCATCGTTCACATCTCATTTCCCCATATTGGCCCTGCACTCCCATCCCAACAACAATTGGCCCCACAAAATGCTCCCTTTTTAGAGTGATGTCTGCATCAACATCCAATTTCCTAGCTTGAACCTCTGAAAGGCGCCGGACAAGCTGGGCTAGTGGGAACTCCGGTTTTCTTACGAGTTTTTTTATTTTCCCGAGGTAGTTCTCATACGGGAACGCTGAAAAAGTATCCAAACAGCCATGTCGATTCACCTCGTCTGCTAGGTGGACCAAACAGTGAACATTGTAAACAATTTGGTCTGTCCCATACAGCTCACCAAAATGAGCAACAAAAGACTTCAGCAATTGGCCAGCATAGTCTACAAGGCTGTGATGTTGAGGGCTTACCAAGATCGATATGGCAGTTGACAGGAGCATGAAATTAGAATACATATTCTGGTCCAAGAATCCCGCCAGCACCACAGGGCCAGTGTACAGTAAAAACTGCCGGAATTCGGTTGCCTTCCACCGGTCTAACTCTCTAAGTGACCGTGGTCTCCTGGCAAACTCAACTGGAACATTCGGCCTGACAGACTGGAGTTCATGTGAAATCCTGTCAACTATCAGTGCAGGCATTCTCACAGTTAAAGGACCCCGGAGCCAGAACTGGAGCATTTTTTTAACAACGCCCAAACAGACTAAATGCATGTAATCTAATGGAAACTGTGTTACCATGCCTATCTTGATACCCTGAAATGGATGAGGTCCCTCATGGTGGTGAATTTCATCGAGCTTTAAGTTGAATGACATGTCCGTTCTAAGGGGGTGCTCTGGTCCAGGGAACGACATGCGGTGATTCTGGTACTTCCCCGGGTGTTGGCACTTATCGCACCCATGGTAAGCATTATGGGCCTTTGTTTTTTTCACAAAGGCCCGTGCAGGGGTGTCACACACTACTGTGTGAAGCTCAATTGTGAGGTTCTTATCACCAAAGCAAAACCCAGCCTCGAGCTCCTTTAATTCAGTCACAAAATCTGATAAGAACTCTGTGGCCGAACTTGGTTTTTTAGGTCCACAGTACGCCCCAATCACCACTGGTTCCTTCATAGGGACGGTAACTAGCAATCCAAGGATCGGCCACAGCTGTAAAGTGGAACTTTTAAATAAAGGCAGACCATCTACATTAATCTGCAGCCCCAATGTCATGCCCTCTGTCAGTATTTTGACGTGTTTATTTAAAGTGTTCCTTAAGGAGGAAAGGATCCCAAAGTGATGGTAGTTACCCCCAGCCTTCTCTTGAATATCATAGTGGACTTTTGTTTTGAGAAGGGTCCTACCATCCTTGGGCAGATTGGGATGGGTTATGTTGAGTATGCTCAACAGCGCAGTCAGGGCAACCATTGAAATGCCAAATCTCACTGCCCAGTTGGCAATGTTATCGGAAAGGGATGGGGATGGGACATCAGGTTCAGAATCTGATGGGACATCAGGTTCAGAATCTGAACATGTTGTCCCATCCCCATCATCAAAATCCATGTCCTCTTCACTTAAATCTTCAAGTGAATCAAATGCATCTGCATCTGCAGCTGAAGAGGTAGGAGCAGTGTCCTCAGAGAGAACTCTGTAATCTGCCGTCATTGCCGTCATGTCCATGTCAGTCATGTCTGTCCTAATGTCAAGAAGCCTTTTTTGGACGTCAACACGTGCCCTTCGTCTTAAGGCGTTTGAGGAGACAGGCAGAGTCTTTCTATTCATTTTTGTTCTAAAAGAGACATTTGAGAAAGACAGGTTGCAATCAATTGATCATTGTTCCTAATGTAATGTTCCTAATCATTGCTCCTAATGTTGTTTTTTAAATAAATACATTGCTGAATATACTTTAGTGGTGTTGTCTGTTTCATTGCTACAAACTAGACAAAAAAAAACATTTGTGATGCTCTACTTGATTCGGCTACATGAAATGGCCTTCTGGAAAATGTATGTGTGAGGCATTATTATTCTCATTATTGTTAGCAGACCATTCATGCCACATCAGGGCGCTTTAGTTCCATTGATGTGTTGTGACTGCGTGAGTAAAGTGGGAAGCAGAAACCAATATGGAGGGAATGTAATGAGGTTGCAATGAAATCTTCTGTGCTCCAAAGGCAATTGTATCATAAACGTAACATGAGCAAGATGCAAGGGATAATGCCTGACGAGGTGTCCATTAACAGAAATGTTGACTTACTTGATCAATCAAACCCAGCAGAGGAGGCAATGGCAGAAAAGTTGAAGCTGCAGAACACAAAATAGAAGATGATGAGGACCAAGTTCCATAATGCTACCATAATAAATCACAAACAGGCGTTGTCTAAACGACTGTGAAAAATGTTTAAGCTTAATTTTCATTACAAAGAGGATGGAAAAGGGGCAATAGACACTATGAGACCAAACTCTGCTGGAACACCGTGGCCACGGCGTTCCCGCGTCTCCCCCGACTCCCGCCGTGCCCCGCGAACGAATGAATGAATGGCCCGGGAACCGTGGGCAATGCGGCCACGGCACTCCCGCGTCTCCCGCGTGCCCCGTGAATGAATGAATGGCCCTGGAACTGCGGGCCCGTGACAGCAGCCCGGGCAACGCGGGCACTGTCACACTAAATTTGTACCGGCTGCCAAATTTTTACCGGGCGCATCATCCATACGTAATCCATTCCAAACCTGCCTGTCAGCAGATGATCACGTCGTCCGTTGCCGGGCAGGTTTCAAAAAACATTCGCGCTCATGTTGCTTAAGACGAAATAACATAATACAGTTAACGGATCGCTTGATAACACTTGTTTTTACTTTATATTTGTATTGTATTTAATTGTTTAATCAAATTGAGCAAGTAAACTGAGTGTTTAAAGCAGGTCAAGGACGAAATAGCACAATACAGATAACGGATCGCTAGATAGAAGGTTCGCGAATGTTCACGTCATTCGACGTGATCGTCCGTTGCCAGGCAGATAGGCTAGGAGTAGATAATGGATATGGGCCTTAAAACAGACCAGACCGACACAGGGCTCATTTTCCCCATAATGACCGGCGTTCTATACATTGTCCCTTACATAACATAGTCTGCCGAAATTGCTATTGCATTTTACATCAAATACACTCACATGATCAATCACTTCTCGGTTCTACTGCTAGTTCAATATCAAGCAAAGTCATTACAATACAATTATAGCATATAGTGTTGTGGCACTAATAATAACAACTTATCTAATTCACTTCAACTAGCTATAAGCAAAGAGGAATCGGAGAGTCCAGGTCAAGTATAGATGGAGAGTTTATTGCCGCCCGCAAACGAGAGACAACAAAGCCGAATGGTATTCGCGAATACACACTGCCAAATGAATCCCGGACAGCTCCTTATATCCCCAATCCTTTACACAATACAAAGTTGGACTTTCATCAAATATTGATGTGCATAGAATGTTTTTCTGGGTCATACTGTGTGGATGTCAGCATATTCTCATGTCTTCCGGATCCCAATGTGACCTTAGAACATATATTATCCTTATACAAACAGAGATGATGCACACGTGTGAATGTAAGCATTGTCTTCAGAGAGTACATCAAAATGGGAGTAGACTGGACTCTCTTACTGGTGTGACACATTAGATGGGAATGGACTGGACTCACTCACTGGTGCCACACGGCACATAACATCTAGGCTAAAAGGTGATCAGCTGTTTTCCACTATTAAAGTATCTATATGATATGTAGGCCTAATAATAATCATAGTTTAACATAAAATGTAAGGTTAATTTCTACCACAATAGCCCCTACACGATGAAAACAGAAAGGCCAATGTTTACTGTGAATGTCACAATATCTCAATTAATAAATGCACTTACTCAGTCAAGAGGATTCAGCCCAAAGTCAAAAAAGCACAGAAAATCTCCGATGATGACTTGACCTTCTCCGGTTCTTTAAGCGTCTGCGATAGCTGTTAAGTTAAACCTTTATAAGTGGGCGGAGCCATCCTCTGTGAAAGGCGCGTCCGCATCCAGGCATCCGAAATGGGTCCGCTCAGGATCCGCTGTTTGACAGTGGGCGGAGCCATCCTCTGTGAAAGGCGCATCCGCGTACAGGGATCCGACATGGGTCTGCTCAGGATCCGCTGTATGACAGTAGAACTTTCGGAGGCGGAGCTGATCCTCTGGGCGGCGCCCAAACGGATGAGGCAGCTTACGCGGGTTTGGCGGATTGAAGGCGGATCCGCCTAGGAGTCTCCTGCTATGTGGGTCCCGTGGGTTCTAGAATATTTACAGAACACGGCTAAAGGCTATGTGCGCCTCGCCATTGCGATACATCCACTGTAAACAGAGCGCATGGTACCGTGGCTGCACGGCAGAATTTCGGGAACGTCTTTGAATACTGTGTTAGTTGCCCACTAATACCTATATTAAAGAATACATAAAATAGCATGTCATGTCTGCCCCCCCCACGCAGTCGTTACGGTTCATAATATTTCGGAGGCGCACAAAGCTTTTGGCCGTGATGTTATATATTATAATGTTCTCTAATACGAGGCGGAGGCAGTGTCTAGTCCCCGGTTTATTCAACCATCAAACTGTATTCAATTCCGAACGGTAGAAATAGTAATATCAAATCTGCGCACGGAGCACGCCGCACCCCCCCCCCCACCCCCTTCGACAAACATCGATATTTATCTTATATCGATATTCTGCTTGAAGATATCGAGATATGAGTTTTGGTCCATATCGCCCAGCCCTAGTCAGTATATGATAAATAAACAATATAATAAAATAAATGAATAGAAAGACAATGACAGGGATATTGACAATGACAGTGACAATCACATGCATAGTCATTGGCTGCCAAATGCAAGTCGGTAGGTGTGTGTGATGATTTCAAACCAGTCACAGATGTTATGGTTTTTAGCTCATTGGGTGTTATTAAACCTACAATGAATTGTACAAAAAAAAATTGGTTTATAATTTTACCAAGTCCATGGAAGTGGGGTTGACCAGGTTAAGGAACTTAAATATTCACCTGGGAGGGATGGCTTTCGCAGATAGCTTTGTCTGCTCTATCTTCTGTAGCTTTGCTTTCTGTTGAAAACCTCCAGTCTCATTTTTCTTTTCCTCTTCTCTGGAGATGGAACGTAGTTGAAAAGAGATGGAACAAAGTCCGGACTCAAGGGATTATCACTCTTTCTCCCTACAAAATAAATAGAAACATTTCAGTGTCGAACTTGGGTTTGTTTACTACTACGTTAGCACTTGCTAGCTTAGCAGCTACAAAACAGGACATTGTTAGCCCCACGAATTGCATGCTATAATTCAACTAGCTATGTAGTATTAAACTGATCCGAAACCACAATTATAGCCTATTAAATAATGAAGCTAAGCTGCTAAGCTTTGTATTCTGTAACTCACCTGATATGAAGTGATCGCTGCACAAGCGGAATCCAACAGCCGGGGGGTCCCATTTTTCAGCCTTTTTTTGCTTGCTCCTGGCTCTTTTAATGGCGCTGATCCACTTAGCTCGCCTCTCCGCATCTTTAGGAACGCGGTAGAACGACGTACATCTATTTTTGCCTCGTTTATTTGTGCAACCTGGTGCACAACAGTTATCGACATGTCTTCTCCACCACCACAACAGTATGAGTGGCCGTTTAGGACATAACTAATTGAGACACTCTCACACACATACCTATGAAACACTCTTACACTCACTACTGAAACGCTCACACACTCAGTGGTGTAGTCTACGTCAGTGGTTCTCAAACTTTTTACCATGAGTACCACCTTAGAAATGATTTGGCTCTCCAAGTACCACCGGAATTAAAATAAAGTGCGTAGGCCTATAACTACATAGAGTTTACACAGAAGGCATTAATATTAATAACACGATTTATTATTCACATAACTTGACTTGACTGAAGCAACCAACTGTCTATAACTCATGTATTTAAACACTTGCAACGGGATAATACTAACAATTGAACAACTGCCTCAATAGGGCTACCCAGCAAATGGGGATATCATCTGGCATATAACATACCAGTCAATCTAGTGAGGTTATTAACAAGTATACTGCATTAAAGCATTCAGAGCACTGAATATTAATGTTAACAACTGCAGTCAACCAATCATGTGAGGTAAATTGTACTGCATCAAAACATTCAAAGAATTGAACATGAATATTTAAATACTGGAGTCAAACAATCCTGTTATAAGTAATCATGCGCAGCAAAGAGAGAAATCATGTGTACTGCGATAACACTGTAATCAAACTATCATGAGTAAGAACAAGTGTATCATAGAAAAACAACGTATTCACTATTAAAAAATACTGCAGTAAGTGCCATAAGGTCAGAATATAAACTATGTTTAGGTTTGAAGGAGAATGTACTCAGGCACACATTGAAAATTAGGCCCATCATGCTTAGTGGGAGGGGTCGATTGAGGTTAGCTTTAGCCTCAGACTTGGTTCAGTATCCAACCTGCTTCCAGCACACAAGTTGAGGGGGGATGGCATCCCCCTTTGGAATTAAAATGATCAAAATCATCCCCTTCTGAAACAGCCATCCCCCCTTCCCATCCCCTGTTATTTTATCAATTAATGTGGAAATATTACCGCTATTTCATTATTGCGCAAGCACGCAGGCGTACTTGCGCAATAGTGCCTTCCCGAGCTCTCATTCCACACCGTACAAAACTGACACTGGTAGCGTGAAGCAGTCTCTGCATCTCAGACATCGCTTCCGCAGGCAACTCTGTCCCCTTTCCTCCCTTTCATTTCAACCCGTGAGCAACGCTAGTCTCCCTTCTCTTCCGAATGCATTTTTTAAAAAAAATAATAAGAATCCGTTTTTAAAATCCTTAAATGTGATGCATGCCTCCGATCAGTTGCGTTTTTGGGGATAAATTAAGATTTGCGACCATTTGCGACCAAGAGAAGCCTGGTCGCAAATGGAATGAGAAAGCGCACAGCCTTGTCTGAAAGCGCAGGATATTCGCTGCGTCGCTGGATCCAAAAGTCCAGAAATGTCTGGCCTCTGAAAGCAGACTTTCAACGTCTCAGGACGATTTTGCAAAAATGTTGCTTCCCCTACTCGTCGTCACAGTAGTTAGTCAATGCAGGTTTAAGATGATTGCATATGATGGGTACATGGCCTAGGGATGGGCACGAGTAAACTCGAGTGATCGAAGGAAATCCTCGAGGATCAATCGAGATCGAGTACTCGTTTAATCAAATCTATTTTTAGAATGCAACGCAACTGCAGCAGGAAGAGGCCTGATGATGAACGGCAATATTACCAACCAAACATGTAGGCCTAATGCTTATTCTCCATCAAAACAGTCAGCGTTATCAGATTCATTATTTATTTTTGCAAACGTTCAAAACACATTTTCCTTACAAAAATAAATAGGCCTATGCGTCTCACAATTTAAATCACGTCGAACCAAGGCCTGTAACAGTTTAAAAAAAAAATAAAACGAAACAAGTAGCCTAACCATTGCAAATAATTTAAAGCTGCAAATAAAACGGCAGCAAATGGACTATGGATTACACGTTGTGAACTTCTCTACACGGCCGGGATTACGGCTGCGTCTTGCGGCGGTTAAAATAGCCGACACACTTGGTTGCTGCGGGTCTGCTTTCCCGAACTCACCGTTGTGTTTCAGGAGCATATGTTGCCGCCTAGTACTTGTAGTAGCTACTCTGGTAGCTCGATTTCGCTTGGCATATTTTACATTTCACCTTATGATCTCCTATTTCTTTAAAGTATCTCTTAACCATCTCTTAACTTTTTGAATTCTGGCGTGCCTGCACACGGCACGGAACGCGCCACACAGAAATGGATACATTTAATTTGCTTTGTGCCCACGGCATGCGTTAGTGGCGCCGCACAGAAAATTGATACATTTGCTTTGTTTGTTTGTGTGTATGCAAACTCGAGTTTGCCTGTCCACCAACCGAGTTCATTTGTAACGAGTAGTACTCGAGTTATCGATTCCCCACGCCCATCCCTGATTTTTTTTTTTACGGTTGCTTCAACTTCAAAAAATTGCTTCAAAAAATCGTTCATACTCCGCGTACCACTAGAGGGCGCTCGCGTACCACCAGTGGTACGCGTACCACAGATTGAGAACGGCTGGTCTACGTGATACGCAGGTATACGCCGTATACCCACTAGGAACGCACCAGGATTTGCGTATACCCACTTAAAAATGTGCACGGATACGTATCAATCGTCTTGTGACAGATCTTTCACTTCTGTGTTTATTTTTCGCAAATACCGGTTGGGTATAACTGCAATAAAATACTTTAAGCAGGGGAAATTATCTCCTACATTCACCATTCATAAAATTCCCCCTGCGCGCTCTGCCCTGTCTCTGTAACGAAGCGCGAAGCTGCCCATGCGTCTCTTCACGTAAAGGCGGCTGCATGCTTCAGCGTTGGTGTTACGTTGTTGCGCAAAATTTACTCAAAGCAATTCATGCTCCCTTTTAGGTTGCGCGTGTTGCCAAGCAATTTACCGCCAGAACAGTAGGTGGAGTAATATGTGGAGGAAAGTTTTTCGTTGAAGACCACCTCGAGAATGACGTCTTTGTCTGTGGGAGTCGTTGGTTTGTTTATGTGCCAGATCGTGTTCTCCCCATACACAGTGAATGATGGCAACAGACAGAGGAACAGGGGTGATGAAGTTGTTGATCATTGGGGTTGTATAAATGTGCATATCTCTCTACATTTTAAAACGACATAATGTGTTGGCAGCAAAGTTAACTTCACTTCAGGTTAATGCTTTTGTATATGAGCCTGCCGGGTGATACTCCAGACAGGAAGTAGTAACCAGACCAGCAAACCAATCACAGCCTTGCAGGCTGGGCGGCTCGCGTAAAAGCTTGCGTAAAAAATGACGCAAGTCTAGAAAAATCGCCCGACGCACGCAAGACGTGAGAAGTCGCGCAAGGGGGGCGCAAGGGCGCGCAAGGGCCTCTTGCGCTTGCGCTTACGCTTACGTAACCGAGCATAAACCAGCCTTTAGTTGGCGGGCCGAGCCCCTCCTTCTCGCGTGTGTGTGCGTCTGCATGCGCGCGTGTCTGTCTGTCTGTCTGTCTGTCTGTCTGTCTGTCTGTCTGTCTGTCTGTCTGTCTGTCTGTCTGTCTGTCTGTCTGTCTGTCTGTCTGTCTGTCTGTCTGTCTGTCTGTCTGTCTGTCTGTCTGTCTGTCTGTCTGTCTGTCTGTCTGTCTGTCTGTCTGTCTGTCTGTCTGTCTGTCTGTCTGTCTGTCTGTCTGTCTGTCTGTCTGTCTGTCTGTCTGTCTGTCTGTCTGTCTGTCTGTCTGTCTGTCTGTCTGTCTGTCTGTCTGTCTGTCTGTCTGTCTGTCTGTCTGTCTGTCTGTCTGTCTGTCTGTCTGTCTGTCTGTCTGTCTGTCTGTCTGTCTGTCTGTCTGTCTGTCTGTCTGTCTGTCTGTCTGTCTGTCTGTCTGTCTGTCTGTCTGTCTGTCTGTCTGTCTGTCTGTCTGTCTGTCTGTCTGTCTGTCTGTCTGTCTGTCTGTCTGTCTGTCTGTCTGTCTGTCTGTCTGTCTGTCTGTCTGTCTGTCTGTCTGTCTGTCTGTCTGTCTGTCTGTCTGTCTGTCTGTCTGTCTGTCTGTCTGTCTGTCTGTCTGTCTGTCTGTCTGTCTGTCTGTCTGTCTGTCTGTCTGTCTGTCTGTCTGTCTGTCTGTCTGTCTGTCTGTCTGTCTGTCTGTCTGTCTGTCTGTCTGTCTGTCTGTCTGTCTGTCTGTCTGTCTGTCTGTCTGTCTGTCTGTCTGTCTGTCTGTCTGTCTGTCTGTCTGTCTGTCTGTCTGTCTGTCTGTCTGTCTGTCTGTCTGTCTGTCTGTCTGTCTGTCTGTCTGTCTGTCTGTCTGTCTGTCTGTCTGTCTGTCTGTCTGTCTGTCTGTCTGTCTGTCTGTCTGTCTGTCTGTCTGTCTGTCTGTCTGTCTGTCTGTCTGTCTGTCTGTCTGTCTGTCTGTCTGTCTGTCTGTCTGTCTGTCTGTCTGTCTGTCTGTCTGTCTGTCTGTCTGTCTGTCTGTCTGTCTGTCTGTCTGTCTGTCTGTCTGTCTGTCTGTCTGTCTGTCTGTCTGTCTGTCTGTCTGTCTGTCTGTCTGTCTGTCTGTCTGTCTGTCTGTCTGTCTGTCTGTCTGTCTGTCTGTCTGTCTGTCTGTCTGTCTGTCTGTCTGTCTGTCTGTCTGTCTGTCTGTCTGTCTGTCTGTCTGTCTGTCTGTCTGTCTGTCTGTCTGTCTGTCTGTCTGTCTGTCTGTCTGTCTGTCTGTCTGTCTGTCTGTCTGTCTGTCTGTCTGTCTGTCTGTCTGTCTGTCTGTCTGTCTGTCTGTCTGTCTGTCTGTCTGTCTGTCTGTCTGTCTGTCTGTCTGTCTGTCTGTCTGTCTGTCTGTCTGTCTGTCTGTCTGTCTGTCTGTCTGTCTGTCTGTCTGTCTGTCTGTCTGTCTGTCTGTCTGTCTGTCTGTCTGTCTGTCTGTCTGTCTGTCTGTCTGTCTGTCTGTCTGTCTGTCTGTCTGTCTGTCTGTCTGTCTGTCTGTCTGTCTGTCTGTCTGTCTGTCTGTCTGTCTGTCTGTCTGTCTGTCTGTCTGTCTGTCTGTCTGTCTGTCTGTCTGTCTGTCTGTCTGTCTGTCTGTCTGTCTGTCTGTCTGTCTGTCTGTCTGTCTGTCTGTCTGTCTGTCTGTCTGTCTGTCTGTCTGTCTGTCTGTCTGTCTGTCTGTCTGTCTGTCTGTCTGTCTGTCTGTCTGTCTGTCTGTCTGTCTGTCTGTCTGTCTGTCTGTCTGTCTGTCTGTCTGTCTGTCTGTCTGTCTGTCTGTCTGTCTGTCTGTCTGTCTGTCTGTCTGTCTGTCTGTCTGTCTGTCTGTCTGTCTGTCTGTCTGTCTGTCTGTCTGTCTGTCTGTCTGTCTGTCTGTCTGTCTGTCTGTCTGTCTGTCTGTCTGTCTGTCTGTCTGTCTGTCTGTCTGTCTGTCTGTCTGTCTGTCTGTCTGTCTGTCTGTCTGTCTGTCTGTCTGTGTGTGTGTGTGTGTGTGTGTGTGTGTGTGTGTGTGTGTGTGTGTGTGTGTGTGTGTGTGTGTGTGTGTGTGTGTGTGTGTGTGTGTGTGAGTGAGTGTGTGTGTCCAGTCCTCCCATATTAATGTGTAAACCACATAATAAGTAGTCAACAGAAGACAATGTTTTAATCCCACTTTATATCTCCTTGTTACTTTTAGATGAGAACCCCTGGCCAGCCTTTCAGACTGGGTGTCAGGCTAGGGAATTTAAAAACAGGCATCCTTGGTTAGAGTGGAGGGGAAAAGAGTTAGGTAAATGTCAGCCAACATACAGTTGGTATACACAATTGAAATTCATAATGTTAATCACTATGCAAATGAGAGTATAGCTAATTCATGGTCATTTTTAAGGTGCAGTAATTTCACACTTTTACACAATTCAATTACTGTATGGTATGTTAGATAACAACAGTAAGAGCTCAAATTAGAGCAATTGAAAGAGTGAAACATTAGAGCAATTGAAAGAGTGAAACATTAGTCTCCTGTCATCTCCTTCTCATGCACTGGTTAGCCATGGTTGTAAAGAGTTCATTAAATTATTTTGAGTAGATTTTGTCCTTGTTTAGCATGTGCCACCTATTGCTACTATAGATATACAAAGGACAACTCGTCATTTTTGCGTTGTATTTGTTCATACTGTTATTAAAACGGATAAACCTACTCAGCTTTCCATGATTGCTCAAAATCGTTATACTCTTAAATCAGTGGGTTGTAGACCCCTGCGTTAGTGAGTGTGGTGCGACGACGGACACCCCATAAGTCCCACACGTACCGGTGGGACGGGATTGTACGAGGCTGGGAGGGAATCATCACAGTATACCCACTACAATAAAATAGACTACACCACTGCACACACTCACTACTGAAACACTCACACATACATACATACTCTTCTGAAACACTTACACATACATATGAGAAACACACACGCATACATACCAACCCGGTATCACGCCATTGCGTGCTCCTGCGCACGAACGTTAATCTATTGAAGCGTGTTCCCGAGCACGATAGTCCGACTTTTTGCGTGTTACACAAAACGAAATGTAAACCAATGCATTCTGAATGGGAGTGTTCTAAGACAATTAACGTGCTCCACAAAACGCTACGAGAGAGAGAGAAAGAGAGAGCGGGAGGGACAGAGAGAGAGAGAGAGAGAGCGAGAGAGAGGCTTCAGAAAGGGTGTGCGCAGATAGTACAGTGCACCCTAGTTATGTTTATGCCAAAACCTATATATATAATTAGGCTATAATTATATTATTTAGCGTGTAATGAGACAATCTATAGCCAAATTGTCGAAGATGCCCGAGAATCTTCGGGGATATCAGCATGGGAAATCGGCGAATCAGACCCATGAATCTATTGTAGCGACCCTGGGACAGTTAAATAGTTTGTGTGTTATGTGTTACATTATATTTCGTTGTCCGTTATGCCAGTTGTTCTATGTGCATGCATTGTAATGTTATTCTTGTCAAACAGCGTGTGGGGCGAATCATTAGGTCAGCTGGGGGAGGGCCTTGGAAGAACAGGAGGGTGGGGGCCTGCACGCGAGTGAGACCGTGTTGCCGGGGTAACCGGGGTTTGTTTGGGTCCGGTTTTCAGCTGTTGGTTTCAATGTTGTTACAATGTTACGGGTTTCAGTGACCTGGTTTTTGGTCCATTAAAACTACCTTCAACTAATGACTCGACATGATTATGTCACCGGCGAGGTCGTTACACTATAAAGAAACACGTCATCTCAAGCGGGAGAGAACGTTTGCGGTGCTGGTTTGTGTCACCAACCCAGCAACCCAGTCGCCAAGAAAAAACGTTGACGGTGTACGTTTCCATGAACACTGGATACGTAGCATATCAACGTAAAAAATAGCGTGTTATACCTACAGTATCCACGTGTGCCGCTGTGGAGGCGGGTTTCGGGGTTTGGGACACGATTGTTTAGGGGGGGGGGGAGACTGTTGTTGACCGGGGAGGGGGGGAGACACGTTTGTTGAGGGGGGGGGGGACACACGATTGTAGGGGGGGGGGGGGACACACGTTAGTTGAAGGGGGGGGGGGGGGGGACACGTTTGTTGAGGGGGGGAGACACGTTTGTAGGGGGGGGGGCACGCTCGACAACGAGAGTTGGTTTTTATTGAACGCTCGACAACGAGAGTTGGTTTTTATTGAACGAGACTTCAACACGGAACAGCTGCACGAAACGATGGTCACGTCACTCTCGGTGACGGTGTCGACAATAATGAACACACGAACAATGTTAATAGAACAACACACAACCACATAACATCCCGAACCCATTAACCCCACTTAATCCTAACAACAAAACAAGTTAACAAAAGCCCCATTTGTCAACTGAGAACCCCAATTCCCAGAATCCCCCGCGGCTCCGGAACACGGCTAGCTTATATTAATCTTTATTATCTGAATGGGAAATGCAATATTTTAGGACAGATACACCATTAAACGCGTTTCTAATGACATTTCTAGCGAGAAATGTACATTTTCCTTACATAATCTTCAGTCAGTGAATGTGTATGATCTTTATTAATCTTTATTATCTGAATGGGAAATGCAATATTTTAGGACAGATACACCATTAAACGCGTTTCTAATGACTTTTCTAGCGAGAAATGTACATTTTCCTTACATAATCTTCAGTCAGTGAATGTGTATGATCTTTATTAATCTTTATTATCTGAATGGGAAATGCAATATTTTAGGACCGATTCACCGTTAAACGTGTTTCTAATAACATTTCTAGCGAGAAATATACTTTTTACTTGCATAATCTTCAGTCAGTGATTGTGTCTGATCTTTAGTTTTATATAGGGTTGCCAACTATCAGAAATTAAAATAAGGGACGCTCACCACGGGCCCGACTCCTGTGGGGCGGGGCACCCGCAGCAGTGGTATGTTTTATTTTGTGCTGGTGTTTTTAGTAAAGGGTTGATCAAGAAAGGAATTAGTCATACTTAAAGCTTGAAATGCTTTATTATCACATAACATTCTCTTATAAAGTGCAGTCAATTAAATCTTGAATGAAATCTCTTTGTGTGGCTTGTGCAGCAATGAACTTTTAAAATATAAACTAAATAAACGGAGAACTTCATGTTACTTTTTAAGTGCATAACTATAGGGACTCTCTTTGAACATTTTTACAAAAAAGAAACAGTACAAATAAACAACAAAAACACTTACAAACTTATGTAAAAAAAGAAAGTGCAAAACATTACTCCTCCCCTCAAAACTGTTACTTCTTTTTCCAGGTGTACTTCTTGTTACTCCTTGCAGCACTGAGTAACTCTTTGTCTTTCAAAGCGCTGTTGTAAAACTCTGAACAGGACTGCTCAAAGTTGAGAGTGATCAGCAGCTCACTTCTCATGAGCTCTGTGGAGCACCTATTCCTGCAGTCACTCCATTTGTTGGCCATTCTGGAGAAGATCCTTTCCACACATCCAGTGGATGCTGGGATGCTCAGGATGTGTCTGGTGATAGACAGCATGTTTGGCAGGTCAGCTACTCGAAAGAGAGCCACCAACCTGGCAGCCACACCTTTGGACTTCCATTCATCTTCAGCATCTTCTTTGAGCTTCTTCAGAATGGGTTTTGCTGTGGAGCATTCATCATAAAGTTCATCCATGTTGACTTTATGGATGACGTTGAGCTTGGTGGTCACCCTCTCAATGTCAGTAAAGGTCATGGTGCCATGGTGCAGAGAGAGAGGTTGCAGTGAGAACAACCAGTAGTCTTCCGAAAAGTTGAACCATTTCTCAACATATGAGAGTGCTGTGTTGAGGAATACAGTAAAATCTGCCCTTGCCATGTCAGCATCAAGTGGACGGAGACGCTGCAGCTTCAATTTAGTTAAGTAGCCATAGAACTGTTAATCTCGTCTCTGTGTGAGCTTTTGCTTGAAGTTTTCCATGATGGAATATAACTCAACACAGGTGGTTTCATCACTCTCCAGCTTCTTTACAACTTCCTCAAAGAGAGAGAGGATATTATTGCAGAAAAGAAGGTAAACCTCCACAATGTCTCCATCTTCCTCAGTTGAGTCCTCACTGAAATTGAACAATGCTCGAAGTTGTTTGGGACACTCCTCCCCCCAGGCTGATGAAGTACGATTTCAGTGCAATCCAGGTTTGCATTAGCCGGGTGATGGCTGGATCAAGGGAGAGCCACCTGGTTGTGACATGTCGCAGAATTTCCTGGAACGCAACATCACAAAACCTACAAAACTCTTTGAGTGATTCTCTTCGTTTGGCAGATGTGGAAAAGAAGGCATAGACCTTCAGCACAACATTTTCCACATCTACAGTGAGCTGGTCAAGAGCATGCTTCACTGTGTTGTGCACAATATGGGCATGGCAGTTTCCTTGCAGCAGATCTTTTTATTACTTCTTCCAGTTGGTGAAGACAGAGTCTTGAATTCCATAATTCACATTTGTGTTGTCTGCAGTGCACTAAATGCTGTCACATGATCCAACGATAAGCCAAATTTGTCAAGCGACTGCTCAATGAGAGCTACAATCCCAGCAGCGGACTCATCTGCATTTTCAATGAAATCCAGCATTTTGTTGGTGACTCCGCATTCTGGACTGAAGTATTGAACAGCAAGGGGGAACATCTTCCTGTTGCCTTTATTTGATGCATCTGTCTGAATGGAAAATGGGAGGGGTTTATCTGATGTTAGGGCCTTGAGAACATCAGCCACTGCCTTTGGAGCAAGGACATCTTTAATCACTGCCTCTGCCTTTGTTCTCCCTATACATTTTTTTTTACAATTTTTGAATCCAGGAGAACCTTTTGATTCAGTTTATGTGCACAGTCAACACTGTTGTAGCTGAGGTTGTGTCTGACTGTGTGGTACACCTGTGTCACCTCAGCTGCGGTAATATAGAGAGGAAGAGTGGGAAGATATTTGTTGATTAAATTGAACATTTGTCTGCTCCCTGTCTTATGACTTGAAAAGAAGTCAGGTCATCCAAACAGTTAAACCACACTAATAATATAATTGATGTAATGATCACTGAACACTGCATTCCTCAAAAATATAAAAATTGTGACACAGAATACACAGAAAGCTCTACAAACATTTTTAATCTAGGAAATGTATGTATATTAAAGAATAAAGGTTTTCTTTTAACAAATGTATTTTTTTATTTATTAACTGTTAATCCATTAGTATGATTTGTTCTTTAAATGGCCATATATAATATTTATATACTTCTGTATATTAAATAAATGGTCGTTCATTCGACTTTTAAAACTCAACATCCTAAACAATCAATCAAACCACAACAGTTTACTAAAATAGGCTCTGCCCATGCACTGCGATGTTCTGGCAAAAGCACAACCAGATAGGAAATCAATCACAACATAATGTCCCATACCGTATCAACCTCAGGAGATGATTGGGGTATGAAGAACTGTGACACTGACGCTTGGGTCTTCTGTGATCTTTCGTGTCTGCAGTGTTGCTCTCCTGTTGCATGCTGTCTGATGTCAGACAGCCCACCGTGCGCCACTGAAAACACTCGTCGACATATTTTACAACTTGCCTTGTAAACATCTCCATTGACGCTGTCCAGCCAAGGATGTGCGTCTTCCCACTCACGTCCGTACTTCTGCAAGCGTTTACGCTTTTGAGGACGTGGTGGAGTACCGGGTGTAGTGGGCATTTTTAAAAGGCGCGGGTTTTGTGAGCAGCGCCGGTGTGTGGTGTCTGTCGCTAGGCAACCGCGACCACCACACGCATGCGCAGACACACAGATGACCGGAGCGGGTCTTGCGTAGATCCCGCCGCGACAATTTTGCTGACCGTAGTATTCCCTGTGTTTTGTTTTGATCATTATTGTTAGATTTAGTATTTGTGTGTGTGACAGACATGTGTATTGGACATTTATGGAAATACGGAACAAATTGCGTCCCGTATTGGTTCAATACGGGACGCAACATTTAATTGCCAAATAAGGGACGATTCCGTATTTTACGGGACGGTTGGCAACCCTAGTTTTATAGTTCTTAGGATTTGATCGGCTCGCTCGCATGTTTCAACGACGTCAGGTTGCTTTCGCTAAACTAGCAGCTCACGTGCTTCCTGCGTTTGTGTTATTAAACTGTTACTTTATGTAACTTTTAATGATATCATCTTGTTAGAAACACGTATATCTGAGAGCCAACCCAGTCGCCAAAAGCATACGTTGACAGTGTACTTTTCGTGAACACTGGATTACGTCGCATTTCAACATAAAATAGCGTGTTATACACACACACACACGCACGCACACGCACACACACACACACACACACACACACACACACACACACACACACACACGCACACACGCACACACACACACAGTATCTTGTACAATGATTTTTAGATTTCTTCTTTGTAAAACTTGAAAAATAAAGTAAGTTTTGGCTTTGGAAAAGTAATTATTTCCCTTGTTATACAAATAGGCTATGCTGTTAAGGCTGCCGTGTTCCAATACCTGTACTTCCATGAGTATACTTGAAGGAAGTATACTATCCGTACTATCTACTACGTTAATTTTTCAGATGTGAGTGCTCTTCCAAATCGAGTACTCCGTGGTGCACTAACCGGAAATTACGATCACGACTGCCGCCGTGGCTCCTCCCCCGCAATAAACATCCCGCTTTGAAAGGTGAACTCTTTACGCCTAGCAACTATAAAAAACTATAAAAACTAAAAAATGACTCTATTAATGCAGGCTATGTGGAAAATGCGCCGACTTTGGCTCAGCCTGGCTCCGACTCTTCCGCTACGTATACATATGTGTAATCCAGCACATATAAAGACGGGGACCAGAAAATAATTACTTTCTCTCCATTGAAACCCATTCATATTTTTCGATCTCAGAGGTCCCATGAGGGGCCTACCGGAAGGGGCGAACTTACGAGCTCTATGACGCTGCTCTCGAGCGACATATAGCTAGGACTGCTAATCTTACAAGCATTCTCAAGATCGATTGTCGGCAGTAGTTCTATTCATTCTATCGCTGTAACTTTTCTCTCGTGTTGCTATGGACAAGTTGTTTGACCTGGATCTCCGTGACCCCCGCACAGAAGGAAGACACCTTGCCGTTGGGTTGATGCATGACCAATTCCTTGCAGAAGCCATGGTAACAACCTTTTGTACATTAACTGAACTTGAACTTGTACATGAAATGAATGTTTCAGTACTTCAGAAACTCCGTCTAACAAGATGTTGGACTTAAACACACAGGAGGCTGCGGAGAATGTCAATCGGGCAAGATCTGGAGGGGATTCACCACGGAGCTCAACCAAACGGAGCGGACGCGGCAAGGCCAGAGGGAGACGTGGAGGCCGTGGAGGCCGGGCGGGCCATACAGGCCGTGCAGACCGATGGAGTGGCCTAACTACAGGTTTGTTTATGTGCAAATTCAGATTAGTTTAATTTGGTGACAAACAATTACCCATGGCAATTAGGGATGGGTCAGAATTTTCTATTATTCGATTTTTCGTTCCCGTGGGTCAAAGTCGATTTGTAACATTTGGACCGTTAAAGGTTGGGTATGGGATTTGCGAAACGCCAGCAGATTTTGAAAATACACAACTCAAATGGTCCTACCCCCTCTCCTTCAACGCTGACTCTACCCATTCCAAGTACAAGTACATGGGAGCGGGGGAGAGGGAGTGCAGTACGACCGTTTGATTGACGTACTTACTGTCAAATGAGTTTCTTGCAGCAGTGCAAGCACTTGAGTGTCTGCCGTAGAGATATATTAATCTGTCATGTACTGTTTAACAGGCATGGACACTGAGGTGTTGGCACTTCCTTCAGAGGATTCCTTGCCCTTACCCAGAGCACAGCAAAATCCTCAAGAGATGTTTGGTAAATATACAGTGTTTAATTCTGAAATCCAAATACTGTATATAGAATGTAGATCATTTGGTTATATTTTATTTGCAGAACAAAACATGGAGAGGCTTTCTGCCCTACTGGATTCAAGCCCCTGTCCTGCTGAGCCTGAGAGAAGCGCAGCATCATCGTGGTCTGTTAGGCAGCAGAAAGCCTCTGACCGTTGGGAGGAAGCACGGCCGTACCACCTCAGATGTCTTTTGGAATCTGAGGCTGTTGGCAAGCCATTGTGTTGCTTCTGCCACAAGCCGGCTGTTATAAGGTTGGATGTTTATCAATCAAATAATAGAATGTATCTATGTACACTAAAAAAAGTATATCATATAAATTGAGTGACTTGACTTGAGTGTTTTGTCTGCTTAGGTGCAGAGAGTGCCTTCCGGAGCAGTGGTTTTGTGGGGCCTGCGACATGCATAACCACAGCAAACGGCCACTCCACAACAGGGACAGCATGGTGGATGGCTTCTTTAAAGCCATTCCCCCATCCACATGTATCTCAAGAGGAGAGACTGGAATATATGCCACACATGAGCAAGGTAAGGTCTGACAAATCTACCTGTCTAGACTTCCTGATCCTTATCTTGTTTATTCAGTCTGCTGCCATATACAGAATGTTCTTTTCGACAGATCGCATTTTACCCACAATGCCAGCACAGCACTGCACCTGCCAGGTCCCTAGCTTCACAGTGGAAGCTGGGAAACCAGTCATCTTGATTACCATCAATGGTAGAAACCAGTTCTCTATTTAGACTTCTGTTAGTCTAATATACAATATGTGTCAATGATTATGACTAATGTTGTTTTTTTCGTTAGGGCGTTATGATTTGCATTTGCCACGTTATGTGTGCCAAACATGCCTGCAGCAGTGGGCCCCTGATGTGAGAGACCTAGTCAGGAGTGGATATTGGCCAGCTTCTGCAAATGCTTCCACAATCTACACGGTGGACCTCCTCAACACCTTTCAGGAGCTGAAGTTGATCTCACCTGGATTCTCCAGGCAAGCCCTTGCAAAAATGCTGGAACATCGCACACTGTGTGCAGGAAGAGTAAGTGACATCAGCAATACTATTTATTATGCTCACCAATATTGTCAGCTTGTCAGGGGGGGCCTGCCCTCGGGGTCTGACCGGGCCAAGTCTCGGGCAGGAAGGGCCCCCCCTTCCTGCCCTCGGGGTCCGACCGGGCCAAGTTTCGGTGCGGAGGTCCCAGTTAGGCCCTAGAATAAGGTATTAAAATTTCAGGGCGGTAGGACCTTCCTATCTCAAAAACTGTTTTTCCACCACATTCTGAACCATTAGGTCTTGCAGGCTACACTTCTGAGGGGCTTTGTCCAAATGACACTCCATTTGGGAAAACTTTTTTTCTCTAAGGGCTAGAACTCCAAATCTCGGATATGTCGTACACGGGGCCCCGGGAAATGTGTGTAAACATTTTAGCATCCCTAGCTATCTCGAAAAGGTCGGCAAAGGGGCGTGACCTCCAACAGTACAGTAAATGTACATAAGACAGAGGTTAGTTTCTAGTCCCCATTTTTTGTGGGATGGAGGTGTACATTTGTGGCTAAAGGTGTGTAGACACAGCTGGCCTGTGGCCACGTTTTTGAAGTCGGGGGTCAAAAGGTCAAAAGGAGCCGGCACCACGCCGCTTATGAGATAACAAAAAATTAATGTGTGTTTCTCTCATAACTTTTTGTCATTATTAAAGAGAGGCCTGATTCTCCGATATGCATGTTGGATGGCTAGGGTGTAGGTTTGGGTAGAACTTCAGACCAAAATCTTGCAAGCGAGCCGCTGGGTGAGGTGCAACAAGATGGAGCACTTGCTGAGTAATTTATTGTAGGGCCGGTGCGTAAGAGGGCAAACAAGATGTCCTTCAACATCTACGCTTCCAGGCGATTGCAACGGTGCCACACATGAACACATTCAAACATGTTTAATGGTAGTAATTAGCTGTCGAAATTGGAGGCCTTAATCAATAATGACCAGCTATTGATTTGCTTCCCGATAAAAGTTTGTGACAAATCACATGTTATTTAGCATCTACACATTGAGCTGAGTCCAATGACACAAAGCATGACACTCCACGGCCCTACACGGCCCCCTACACTACATGGCCCCTGTATTTTACATGGTACACCTATGGTCTAGGACATGATCTCTGTGTGGCACAAGGTCGAGCTTGATCTCATTGGACTCAGCTGCTAATGTAGATGCTAAATAACATGTAATTTGTCAGAAAACTCCATCGGGTAGCAAATCTATAGCTGGTTATTATCTATAAAGGCCTCCAAAATCGACAGCTAATTACTACCCTGAAACATAGTCAAATATGGTCATGCATGGCACCGTTGCAATCGCCTCGAAACGTAGATGACAAATGACACCTTGTTTGCCCCGTTACGGGAAGATATTTTCATGGTATATATTTCTATTTCCTAACCAAGCTCCATTGCCGTCTTTAACCAACGTGGTTTGCCGAGAGTCACGTGACGTTGACGCAGGCCCATTGAAAAGAAAAGGCCCAAAAAACGCATGTCACATGTTTAAAGCCGTTATTGTAATTAATTAATTTAATATTAAAATATAGGCTATTATATGTATACAATTATTACGTTGTGTAATATTCTATCTATAAGTAGACCATAACTTTTATTCAATTATCGTTATAACATGATCTGTATCTGACCATTGAACATCTTTAACCAAGTTCAGGTATAACCAGACCATATAACAAATATTTATAACATATAAACTAGGCTATACGTATAGCATATCATACATTTGGTTACAGGCCAAATTCGGTATAAATGTTACCCTCTGCTGGCCCACAACTAGATCGTCGCGTCCCTAGCAACCTGACGTCTTTGAAACATGCTAGGGAGACCATAAAACTAACTATCGAACAAAAGATCAGACACATTCACTGACTGAAGATTATGCAAGTAAAAAGTATATTTCTCGCTAGAAATGTTATTAGAAACACGTTTAATGGTCAATCTGTCCTAAAATATTGGATATATATATATATATATATATATATATATATATATATGCCTAATGCCTTCAGGGCGGCGCTACTGTTCAATCAGGACAAGAACAATGAGGTACTCCCACTCTTTTATCCCTGCAACCATCAGGTTACTAAATGATGACAAAAGTAAGGAGTAGGTGGAGAGCACACCAGTGTTGCTGGGTGTTTCCGGGGGCAGGGTGGTTGTTACTGACGGGCTGAAATGAATTGTGAGTTAAATGTGTGTGTTGGACTGCCTTTGATATATGTTTTTGTCTACCTCCTATTGCTATTTATTGTATTTATTAAGTAATCTATTATGTGAGACTGGAAACTGTGAACGAAATTGCCCATTTTGGGATAAATAAAGTTTTCTAATCTAATCTAATATATATATATATATATATACGTAACCATTTCCCCCAAATGCTGGGAGAACGTATCGACCCCTATTGGTGCTATTCCTCCATTCATTTAGATGGGCGGAAGAAACGTGTATCTCTTCACGCTTTGGTCAGGCATAGCGTGACACTGAACACTCCTTGCGAGGTGGACCAATGTATCTATTTCACGCCTTGGCGTGATACCGGGTTGAACAGACTGTTCTGTGTTTATGTGTGGAAAAATAACATCATTACACGGTTCCATAAAATAACATAATCAGCAAAGACAATGGTTTTATTTCCATGCTTTAAACGGCATTCGGGCTGCTAGTTTCAGCGTCCATAGCAACCATCATAGGCTTAGCCACCATGTTTTTCTGTCGAGACAAAATACGTTTTCAGACAAACGTAATTGAGAATGCCGAATAGTTCTCTGGGAACGTAATTTTCATGAGACAGGGTTGTCCTTTAGGGCTTCGGCCTCCTAATTGATCATTGATCAAAACTCTGCCCAATCCTCACCTTCTCTGACGCAGAGAAACTCGTCCACGCCTTAATCCCCTCCAGGCTTGATTACTGTAACAGCCTTCTCATCGGTACACCCTATAACACCTATGGTCCTTAGATTATTATTATTTATTTTATTGTGTTATTGCCCTTCGTGTTTTGTTGTAGCACTTTGAGATTATTTTTATGAAAAGTGATTTACAAATAAAATGTATTATTATTATTATTGTAGTAGGCTATATTTGAATGCCCTTTCACATATATGAAACCACCACCACACCATGGTTGGTTTGACGTAGCAGCTAACTTAATCATCCAAGAGAATCTGGTGTTTTGGTGTTGAATAAAGATCTATCAGCACTATATTTTAATAATCTGTTGTGACTAAATTGACATTCAGTAGGCCCTGCTTGCACTTGTATGTTTAAAATCAATATTTTCTATACAATATAGCCATTTGCAATTATACCTGGATGCATATCTTAAATACATTGAATGGATTAAATACTCAATTAATTGCTGCTACTACTCTATTACCTAGAGACCCTTCAGCCCACAACTTTTGAGTTACTTTAACTTTACCCACCATGTACTGCCTACAGACTGGAATTCATATTTATATTAACTGTTGTGTCCATACATATATATATATATATATATATATATATATATATATATATATATATATATATGTGTGTGTGTGTCATTAAGCTCTTAGTGACCACATTTGAATGGCAGGGCAATCATGTATCAGGAGTAGCACCACATTCTAGAAAGACTGAAAATATGTTTTTATTTGAAGAGGGCAGGGGGACTAATTCAAATCTTTTGGCTGCCAGGACCTGGCCCACTCCTTCCCACTGAAAAGAGAACAAATAATATATCAATGAACCGTTTTGTGATGATTGGTCGAACTCCACTTACATAACACACAGTATATACCTACTTTATATTGATTCTCATCTATAAAGGCAATTACAAATCAAGCCCAATCTTTGCACATTTTTGTTCTTGAGCAATACCACACTTTCAAGTCATTTTCTAATAATTCAAGATCTAATAATGTAATAGTGTATGACACATAAGAAAGGGAATGATGAAACCACTTGATAGGAAATCTGGTTGGCAAGTGTGTTTGGTGGAAGAACTACTGTTAAACGTTAAAATAGCAGCAGCTATTTTGCACCAAGATGGTGCAAAATAATATGGTATAATATAGAATACTCGGAAAAGCAATGAAGTGGTTTAAAAAAAACCAGTGAAACAGAAAGAAACCAAATTAAATACATACCAAACTGGGCAAGGCTGCCAATCAACAAGGACTTCTTTAATGCCCTATCAAGGAAAGGAACCATAAATTCAGTAGTAAGATAATAAATTCAGTGTTAGCCTATGAGTTTGATAGACAAAATGCATTGACGGTACTATTCCAAAATATTTATGCAAATTACTTGTATACATGAGTAAATTACATTTACAGTATGCACTTAATATGCATGCTCATGATCAATCAGCGAGAATGTCATTCCTACAGTTAATCACGCATGTGTTTTTGCTGGGTCTTTATGGGTCTGTCAAACCTTTTTCATCCTCTCCTTCCCGTAACTCCTTATTTCGAAGGAGTCACGACCAATATGGTAGGGGCAATCTGAAAATATAAAAAACATGTTTTTCACAACAAAACCATCTATGCTTATCCACTGGCAAATATAAAATACCGCAAATATAAAATCAATAACAGTAATTATTAATACTGTATTAACCCATTTAGGCCTAAAGCGCCTGGAAAAAATGCCTGTAAAACCTATAGGCGATTTCAGAAAAGCCCCCAAAACCTGAAGTTTTTCTAGAAATTCAGCAATTGTGTCAACGCCTACTAAATTACTGATTTCTCAGCCCCTGTAACAGATAGGAACACAATTCAAAAAGTATTTGAGAGCTGACACCTGTGGCTTTCATGGGAAATTTGAGTTTTTATTAACAAATATTTACAATATTTACATACAGGTAGAAAAGTAAATAAAAAAGTAAAAAAATATGTAAAAGTGCAGGAACAGCACAAAACAGTAAAAAAAATAAAGTATAATAAAGTGAAATAAGTATATAAGAAAGTAATAAAGTATATAATAACAAACATGGGAAGGGGAACAAACTGGGACTAAAACTGTAAACAGTCTGCGTTTTAAATTACATGCACTTGTATGTGATGACTGAATAAAAGTATTATGCATAATACAAATACAATTGCATTCCATCCTAAGAAGTAGCGTAATTAAAAGATACAGGCTATAATTTGGGAATGTATAGTAGCCTAGGCCTTATTGTTCTGGAGATCGCAGTTAGGTGTGAAATTCCAAAGAAGCTCTATTCTTTGGAAGAGCCTTGAACATCCTGCATACGGGCCCGTCGTTGCCTTGTTACGCCACTGGTGACATTCCAGAGAAGCTTATCTGGTTTTACGGGTGCTTTACGCATCTCCGGGACAGTAATACATCTCTTACATATAAACTGTCGTAATTTCTTATTACAGCATCATCACAATCAATAAGTATTACTATTGATAAGTATAAGTGACATTCCAGAGAAGCTTATCTGGTTTTACGCACCCGGGTGCTTTACGCATCTCCGGGACAGTAATACATCTCTTACATATAAACTGTAGTAATTACTTATTACAGCATCATCCCAATCAATAAGTATTACTATTGTCCTTGCCTCCAGCTGGCCGCAAATCTGTCCCGGGACATATTTCTGGCGAATTGCGTCCGAAAGAGATTCTTACTCTGTCGCCAGTAATCTCTTCGCACCGGCAACACAAGCAGCCCCATTCCCATAGCCCCATTCCATACTTCTTCTTCCTCGTCGTCATTCACGAACATGTGCCTTAACCATAATTCCCGGTCAATCGGTTCGTATTCGTTATCAAAGTACTCGGCCTCATCAACATCTTCGAAGCCGAGAAACTCCTCGAAATCGCTACCGTCAGAAAAGTCTTCAGTCTCAAATTCCGCCATACTTGCTTGAAGAAATTTCTGAACTAAACTCACGAGGAACAAGTTGACACCTATATGTGTCTATATTGATGCATTTCATTGGCCCAGAGGCCGACACTTTGGGCAAAAAAATCCTTATACAGAAAAACGACGCAAACGCTTTCCCGTCCTTAAAGGTAGAATGACGCAACAGCGCTCCCGGCTTTAAAGGTAGAACAGCGGCAATGCTTTCCCGGCTTAAATGGGTTAATGCTGTAATCGCTGCTATGAATACACAGGAGAATAATTTACAATTCCATAATTATAAATTGTGTAAAGGGTTTGTCAGTGCTCTGATCGTTACAAACTATTTCATCTTACTCTTCGGTAAAGTCTTATTCCTTTTTTCAAGCCCCTTCTGGCTGTGATGCTCTGTAGGAAAGAAATGTTGAGGTATTCAAACAAAGACTCAAATGGTCATAACCAACATTCTTATTACAGTCCTTTTTCCAAAATAACTACAATAAATGTAATGCTATGGTGAAAAGAATAGTAGTCAATTAGCAATTCGATCTGTACAGACATTCTGAACATACCTTTTCTCCTCCGCTTCCTCTGCACAGTAGAGACCGCTGTTGGAATGGAAAATAAAATATTACTCATTCAGGCAATGATGTTTATTTGTATGACACTTAGTACCTTCTCATGCATGCTTTAATTGAAAAATCCATACCTGGTCCTTCCGTGTCCGGGTGGGCCACCTCCTCTACCTGCAGGGCCCCCTCCTCCACCTGCAGGGCCCCCTCCTCCACCTGCAGGGCCCCCTCCTCCACCTGCAGGGCCACCTCCTCCACCTGCAGGGCCACCTCCTCCACCTGCAGGGCCACCTCCTCCACCTCCTCCACCTGCAGGGCCACCTCCTCCAACTGCAGGGCCACCTCCTCCAACTGCAGGGCCACCTCCTCCCCCTCCTCCACCTGCAGGGCCACCTCCTCCCCCTCCTCCACCTGCACGGCCCTGTCCTCCACCTCTCCCATGTCCATGTCCATCTAAGATGACATAAGATAACACTCACTCAAAGTCCAACAGTGGAACTTCAACAGTGCAAGTGTAAATTCTGTTTTAAAAAATATGAAATTAAGACCATACAGATCTATACACATCTATACACATAAATAACCATAAACAAACATGAAAAGAGGTTAGCACTTATACAGCTGACTTAGTATATTGTAATTTGTAGCATAATATATTGGAGTATATATGCAGTATATAACAATATATAGGATTAGCCTCTTTAATTGTCATAGATATTCCTGTATGTCTTCACCTGAGTGGTCCCCCTGCCCTCTTCTGGCCCCTCTGCAGTCCCACTTGCAAAAGGGGTCCATCCTGTGCAAGTTTGAAAAGTGTTGCAAAGGGTTATTAAATTGCAAATGGCAACCAAAAAAATTGTAGCAATAGTTCCATGATAAAAATGAATGTGGTGGACAAATAACAAGATGCAGTTAGTATTTTGGTAAACAAAGCAGAGGATGTGTGGAATTTATAAAAATAAAGAATCATACCTTGACAAATGTACTCATGGATGGAGCCCATTTTTTTGAGGGACTCCTCCGCAAATGTGGCCAATGTGCAACGAGGTGTGAACACCTTGACCACATGGCTCTTTTTAGTGGCTTTTCCAAGCAGCAGGACAGGTTTATATCCTGCTGCTTGAAGCTTTTCGAGCTGTAAGGAAATCACAGCATGTTAATGTTTTGCCTGTAGTAATCAAAAAAGACCTACTATTCAAAGCAATAGTGATTCAGACAGTTAAAGGTAGAACATAATTAAAACAGAATTGTTTACATACCAGGAGGAACATTTCCTGCTTGACAACAGCCATGTTGTGGTTCTTCTTGCGGGAAGACGTCCACTCTTCCCGCTTAGCCTCAAATTTTCTCAAGGCAATTTTGAGGCGTTCTTTTACAGGCTGGACCATTTTGCAGTGGCTGCAAACCTTTTTAGCGCAAGGCAGAATGGTTTTGCAGGAGGGGCATGTCTTACATGTGCTGCCTGGCATATTGAAAGATTACCTAATTTACAAAGACACAGACAAACCGAATAGACAGATAAATAAAACAGATTAGATACACAGATAGTAGATAGATAAGAAAGATTATAGATATAAAATATTAGATTGGCAGAGAGATAGTTAAGATGTATGATGCTTATTTGAAGCTGCATGGAGAAAAAAGTAAATCACTAAAAACAAACTATTTTTTACAAACAGCCGACTACATTGTGTAAATTACCTTCTAACATGATGCTGTGTATGGTACTTCTAAGCCTTCTCATTGTTCAATTTCAATTACTAACGAACTAGCTAGCCTACCCGAGGGACAGGTGGCGACGTAGGCCTACATTAGCCTATGAAGCAACGCTTTTGTTATCTGTTATTAGCTGTTAATACCTGTTAATATTCTTTGACAACGGCAATATAATTATTTGCACTATCAACTCCATAATCTTAGTATTTCAAGCATTCAACCGTTTTTAAATAGCAGTCAATCACCTAGTTGTACTTACGTCACACAAACCAGCACCGCAAATTTTCGGTCACTCCAGAGTTGACGTCTTTCTTTCAACCCGGTATCACGCGATTGCGTGCTCCTGCGCACGACCGTGTGCGTGTGTGTGCGTGCGTGCGTGCGTGCGCGTGTGCGTGCGTGTGTGTGTGTGTGTGTGTTTGTGTGTGTGTGTGTGTGTGTGTGTGTGTGCGTGTGCGTGCGTGTGTGTGTGTGTATAACACGCTATTTTATGTTGAAATGCGACGTAATCCAGTGTTCACGAAAAGTACACTGTCAACGTATGCTTTTGGCGACTGGGTTGGCTCTCAGATATACGTGTTTCTAACAAGATGATATCATTAAAAGTTACATAAAGTAACAGTTTAATAACACAAACGCAGGAAGCACGTGAGCTGCTAGTTTAGCGAAAGCAACCTGACGTCGTTGAAACATGCGAGCGAGCCGATCAAATCCTAATAACTATAAAACTAAAGATCAGACACAATCACTGACTGAAGATTATGCAAGTAAAAAGTATATTTCTCGCTAGAAATGTTATTAGAAACACGTTTAACGGTGAATCGGTCCTAAAATATTGCATTTCCCATTCAGATAATAAAGATTAATAAAGATCATACACATTCACTGACTGAAGATTATGTAAGGAAAATGTACATTTCTCGCTAGAAAAGTCATTAGAAACGCGTTTAATGGTGTATCTGTCCTAAAATATTGCATTTCCCATTCAGATAATAAAGATTAATAAAGATCATACACATTCACTGATTGAAGATTATGTAAGGAAAATGTACATTTCTCGCTAGAAATGTCATTAGAAACGCGTTTAATGGTGTAACTGTCATCATTAAAAGGTTTCTGTAATTTAATTATTACTTTCATATTATAAGGCATAAGGAAATTCATTTTTGTTTATATTAGTAATTCAATAATTGTGTTCGTTATTCAGGTTTAAAATTGTATTTAAATAGTTTGTTGAATGACGTCACTTGTGTGTGTGTGTGTATTTAGGCTGATGTTTTGTCAGTTTGTGTCAGTTTGAGATGCGGCATGAGAGAAGGTGAATAGCTTGTGATACGCATCGCCGAAAATAATCTAGTTTCAAAGTCCCTGTAAATAGCATGCAGCCAACGAGGTATGTTTCTTGTTGTTTCCCTGTATTTTGTTTTGCTTGTTTGGCTTTTTGTGTGCCGTGTAATTTATGATTTTATGTAAAGCTAATGCCGTGATTTCTGTTGTACTGTGTATGTATTCATCTATAGTTTTCACGGTGGAGTTGGAGTAAAAGGCTACAATAAAACCCGTCAAAGGAAACCATTGGTGTCTACCGAATGCTATTAGAGGGAGTTACAGTGAAAACTCGGACTGTTCATCGACGCGAGTGGCAGTTCAACGAAGGAGCGCAAGAAAAGGATCGGCCTGTTAAGGTTTGGCTGGACCGGCACACGGAGCCGCGATCAACGGACATCTCCAACTGACAGATGACCGTTAAGGCCCACGGAGCCGCGATCAACGGACATCTCCAACTGACAGATGACCGTTAAGGCACACGGAGCCGCGATCAACGGACATCTCCAACTGACAGATGACCGTTAAGGCCCACGGAGCCGCGATCAACGGACATCTCTAACTGACAGATGAGCGACCGTTAAGGCACACGGAGCCGCGATCAACGGACATCTCTAACTGACAGATGAGCGACCGTTAAGGCACACGGAGCCGCGATCAACGGACATCTCTAACTGACAGATGAGTGACCGTTAAGGCACCCGGAGCCGCGAGATGTCAACGGACATCTCTAAGTTAAGAGTGATCTAAGAAAATTAAGGCTTTTGTATAGGATTTGGTTATTATTTACTGTGAATAAGAGCTGTGTTAAGTGAATGTTTTTTCTTATGCTGTATGGAAGCATTTAAGTGCCAAAGTTAAAGGGCAACTACAGTTCTCATTGAACTTTTGTGTTTCAACTTAGAGTGTGTTGTAGCTACATCAAAGTTTTATTCTGCATTTGATGCTTTGGGCAATTTATAGAGGTTTACATATTGTTTGCATTTAAGGGTGACCTCCAAAGTTATTTGATTTATTGCAAGATATACATAACTAAAGGGATGTTTACATTCACGCTTTATTTTCAAAAGTGAGTCAACTTAAATAAGTGATTTAAACAATGACAGAGCCAAGTGAGTCAACTTAAATAAGTGATTTAACCAATGACAGAGCCAAGTGAGTCAACAGTTCATAGCTTAGACTCCCAAGATAAACCTGAAGTAGGCCTTCCTGAAGCCCAGCATGATGAAGCGCCAAAGCTAAGACAAAGTTCAAGAATCAGATCTCTCACAGAAAAAGGCAAAGAAATGCAAGAAGAAAAATGTAAAGGGCTTCAACAAAAATTTAACTACACTTATGATAAATGGAAAACACAAGCAAAATTAGCCAAGAAGTCATTGTCACAATTAAAGGACCGTCTATCTGAAGAGTTGCTCAAGGATATCATTGGTGATATCGCAGGTTTTTCAGCAGATGTCCAGCTAATTTATGATGAGCTGCGCAATGTCTCAACTCCGGATCAAGACACGCGCAGAAAAGTGGATCTGTGTGTAGAGATCTCCAACTTTATTGTAAGCAAAGCCTCAAGCCGACTCGATGGAGAAGCCAAAGAAGCAGAAGAAGTCAAATGGCCAGAAGCAGGCTCTCTCTTTGGCACAAGCTCCTCTAAGTCAGGTTCTTTCACCACCGAGTTAAAAGTTCCCTCAATCAACTCCTCCAGGTCCTCTATAAAACGCCAAGAAGCTGCCGCAGAGGCTGCCGCAAGCGAAGCTGTTCTGAAAGTGTTAGAACAACAAGAAAAGGAACAGCAGGAAATACAGCGTCTAGAAGCAGAAGTTAAAAGGAAGATATCTGATGAACAGGCAGCAATTGTTAAGCGCAGCTTAGAGCGAGAGGCAGAGGAAGTAAAAATCAAAGCTCAGCTAGAAGAGGAGCATGGAGCTCTTCTAAGAGCTCTGGAAGAAAAGAGGAGAAACGTGTAGAAGTTGGAGGCAGTCAAGAATCTCAATGCAGCAAGAGCCAGAATGCAGGTGTATGATCAACCAAGGGCCGCAGAAGAAGAGCAAATGGACACATTGGGACAGCAACTGGTAGCAGACAACCCAGTTATTCCACCTTCAAATCGTCTGTCCATGCAAAAGTCTCCCATACAAAGTACGAGTACCGGCTCAAATGAAAGTACAGCAGAGCTTGTCAAGGTGCTAGCAGATGCTATGAGCGCTAACAGAGTTCCCATCCCTGAACCTTCAATATTCAGCGGAGATCCACTGAAGTACAACGACTGGAAACTTTCATTTCAAACACTTATTGGCCACAAGAACATTGAAGATAAGGAGAAAATATACTACCTCCGTCAGTATGTAAGTGGACTAGCTAAGAAAGCAATCGATGGCTTTTTCCTACTTGGAACTGAGTCGGCCTACGCTAGTGCATGGAAGATTCTGGAAGAGCGATATGGAAACCCATTCACAGTTGCAATGGCTTACAGAGACAAGCTACAAGCATGGCCCAAGATAGGATCTAAAGACAACTTTGAACTCAGAGAGTTTGTAGATTTTCTACGCAGTTGCGAGGCTGCCATGGTCCATATAAAAGCACTGGAAATATTGAATGACTGTAATGAAAACAGGAGAATTCTGTCAAAGTTACCGGATTGGTTAATAGCAGGATGGAACCGGAAGGTTGTTGATGAAGAAGAGGATAGAAACCAATTCCCTTCATTCAGCCAGTTCGTAAAATTTCTGACAAGGGAAGTAAAAATCGCCTGTAACCCTGTTACTTCACTGCAGTCACTGAAACAAGCTGAGCCTGAAAAGTCCCAAAGACAACACAGTGTCGGAGCAAAGACACTGACCACAAGTTCCAATGAAGGGTTTGTCATCATGATGTGTCTTTTCTGTAAGAAGAACGGACATACTTTGCACAAATGCAGGAACTTCAGGGATAAACCAATTTCAGATCGAATCACATTTATTCAAGCTGAAAAACTGTGCTTTGGTTGTCTGAAGTTAGGTCACCACTCAAAGAGCTGCTACAGTAGGAGTGTTTGCGACGTGTGCTCCAACCGACATCCAACCTGTCTGCATGAGGAGCGATCTAAAGAGCAACAAACACAACCACGCACTGAAAGAAATACAAGTAAAGAAAAGCCCAGACCAAGTCAAGAGAGGAATAATGAATTTACTCAATCAACACAACACCAAGGGGTATTCACAGCTGCTACTGCCAACAGAGTGCTATTTCATGAACCGAACATGCAAACAGCGGCAATAATTCCTGTTTGGCTTTCAGCAACAACTCAACCAGCACGAGAAATCCTTGTATATGCTCTGTTGGATTCGCAAAGCGACACAACCTTCGCCTTGAGTGAAGTAGTGGAAGCCTTGGAAGTAACCAAAGAACAAGTCAATCTGAAGCTTTCTACAATGAGCTCAAAAACAACAGTAGTAAGCTCTCAAAAAGTGAACAACCGCCAAGTTCGAGGGTTTTTCTCTGGTAAGAAGATTGCCCTACCACCAGTCTACACCCGGGAATTTATTCCAGCCAACAGAACTCACATACCAACTGATGAAACCGCCAAGTCCTGGTCCCATTTAGAGCACCTTCAAGGAGAGATTGCACCTCTGCAAGACTGTGAAGTAGGTTTGCTCATTGGATACAACTGCTCACAAGCCTTACTTCCAAGGGAAGTTGTTCCTGGCAAGGATAACCATCCTTACGCACAGCGTACAGACCTTGGATGGAGCATTATTGGCCACGGGAATCTCTATGTGGACTACGGTGACAACATTGGAGTGAGCCATCACATAATAGTGAGAGAAGTAACACCAACTTTGGAGCCCTCCGTCAACCTCCGAACTGAAGTGCATTATGTGAGCCGTACCAAAGTCAAAGAAATTTCTCCTTCAGACATCATCAGAGTCTTAGAAACAGATTTCTCAGAGAGAACACAAGAAGATGATCCTGTCTCCCAAGAAGATCTCAAATTTCTGTCGAAGTTGAGCAAAACCATCACACAGAATGACACTGGTCATTATGAGATGCCATTGCCGTTCAAGGTAGAAGAGATAAAGGAAGACGATCCTGAACTTCGCAAGGCTCTAGTGTGTAACACTCAGACAAAAGAAGACAGATCATTATTGGATCGCCTACAGAAGTTCTCTGATTGGAAAAGAGCAGTAAGAGCAGTTGCCAGATTGAAGCGGAAAGTCAAGGAACACAAAGGTCTGAAGCAAAGAACGAACGAAAGCACAAGCCTAGAAGAAAGGGAAGAAGCAGAACAAACAATCGTCAAACTAGTTCAAGAACAAGCATTCTCAGATGAGATAAAGCGCTTGGAAGCAAAGGGAGAAGTTCTCATGTCCAAAGACAGTAAGCTGTACAAGTTGAGTCCATTCTTGGATGCAGAAGGTATTCTAAGGGTGGGAGGACGTCTCAGTCAAGCCACGTTACATCCACACGTGAAGCATCCGGCTATACTCCCTAGTAAAGGTCACATATCAGCTTTACTCATCAAGCACTTTCATGAGAAGGTTTATCATCAAGGACGTGGAATGACGATAAACGAACTGCGAGCTAATGGATGGTGGATCATTGGATGTTCCAGTGCAGTCTCATCACACCTATTCAGATGTGTTAAGTGCAGAAAGTACAGAAGGCGTACTGAAGAACAGAAAATGGGTGACTTACCACAGGATAGGATGGAGGCAGCACTACCTTTCACTTACTCCGGCATAGACTGTTTTGGACCGATCTATGTTAAGGAAGGACGTAAAGAGCTCAAAAGGTATGGTCTTTTACTCCCCTGTCTATGTTCAAGAGCTATACACATAGAGGTCATTGATGACATGACGACTGATGCATTCATTAATGCACTAAGAGCATTCATTGCCATCAGAGGGAATGTTCGCCAGCTAAGATGTGACCAAGGAACCAATTTTGTCGGTGCAAGAAGAGAGTTTGCAGGACTCGTGAAAGGAATGGACACAGAAAAGGTCAAGGATCTAGGGTGTGAATTTCTTATGAATCCCCCAGCAGCAAGTCATATGGGTGGCGCCTGGGAGAGGCAAATAAGAAGTGTAAGAAGTGTTCTGACAGTTATTCTCGACCAGTCGTCCAAAAGGCTTGATAGCGCCTCCCTAAGGACCTTCCTGTATGAGGTTATGGCCATCATTAACAGCAGACCTCTTACTACTGAACATTTGAATGACCCATCCGGACCCGAACCTTTAACCCCAAACCATATCCTTACCATGAAGCCAACTGTTATTCTACCCCCACCCGGACAATTTATCAAAGAAGATCTTTATCTTCAGAAGAGGTGGCGTCGAGTCCAGTATTTGGCCAATGAGTTTTGGGTTCGTTGGAAGAAAGAATACCTATTGAGCTTGCAACCAAGACAAAAATGGCAAAAGAAGAGAAGAGACTCAAAGGTCAACGACATTGTCCTTCTACCAGATGATCTGGCACCACGCAATGAGTGGAAGTTAGCCCGTGTCACAGAAGTCTATCCAGGGTTAGACAGTAAAGTCAGAAAGCTAAGATTGTTGGTTAGCAACACCACATTGGACAAAAAGGGGAAACCCACAGTTAAAACTGTGTTTCTTGAGAGACCAATACATAAGGTTGTTACTCTGCTTGAGGCAGACTAGAGTGTTAATGTTTGCTTGACATTTCATGAGGAAGGGTTGACATGCTGTTAATTTTAAAACCAGAACTATTTCATTTGTATATTAAAGTTTGACAAAAATATTTAGTTTAGAGAAATCCCACATTACTGGTTTGTGTGATTTGGTGGGAGTGTAACTGTCATCATTAAAAGGTTTCTGTAATTTAATTATTACTTTCATATTATAAGACATAAGGAAATTCATTTTTGTTTATATTAGTAATTCAATAATTGTGTTCGTTATTCAGGTTTAAAATTGTATTTAAATAGTTTGTTGAATGACGTCACTTGTGTGTGTGTGTGTATTTAGGCTGATGTTTTGTCAGTTTGTGTCAGTTTGAGATGCGGCATGAGAGAAGGTGAATAGCTTGTGATACGCATCGCCGAAAATAATCTAGTTTCAAAGTCCCTGTAAATAGCATGCAGCCAACGAGGTATGTTTCTTGTTGTTTCCCTGTATTTTGTTTTGCTTGTTTGGCTTTTTGTGTGCCGTGTAATTTATGATTTTATGTAAAGCTAATGCCGTGATTTCTGTTGTACTGTGTATGTATTCATCTATAGTTTTCACGGTGGAGTTGGAGTAAAAGGCTACAATAAAACCCGTCAAAGGAAACCATTGGTGTCTACCGAATGCTATTAGAGGGAGTTACAAACACGGTAAATAAATGGCAAAAATAGGCTGAGAACGAATTCGTATTTACGATATTGTAGCGACCCTGGGACAATTAAATTGTTTGTGTGTTATGTGTTGCATTGTATTTCGTTGTCCGTTATGCCAGTTGTTCTGTGTGCATGTATTGTAATGTTCTTCTTGTCAATCAGTGTGAGGGCGAATCATTAGGTCAGCTGGGGGAGGGCCTTGGAAGAACACGAGGGTGGGGGCCTGCACGTGAGTGAGACCGTGTTGGGGGTTGCCGGGGTAACCGGGGTTTGTTTTGGGTGGGATTTCTGCCGTTGGTTACGGGTTTCAGTGACCTGGTTTTGGTCCATTAAAAGTTCCTTCAATTACTAATGACTCGACATCGTTATGTCACCGGCGAGTCCGTCACACGGACAAAAAACGTTTTTTAGACAAATGTAATTGAGAATTCCGAATAGTTATCTGGGAACGTAATTTTGATGAGAAAGGGTTCCCCGCACATGTAGAGGGCCTCGTTCGCTCGTTTTGGATAAATTCCAATGGGTCGTAATCTGTGGCGGAACAAACCACCTACGTGGTCGTATTTTCCGAGAGGACAGGCTGATAGTGGACATTGATTGGTTTGTAGGTGGGCGTGAGTCTGACGTCACCGTTCACCGGTATAGCCTTCATGAATGAATGAAGAAACGTGTGAACATAATTTCCTGCAGCTCAGTTCAGGCAGCCGCCCAGACAACGCACACTTCCCGCTTTGACCACAGCTATAGCCCTAGATAAAGAAATCAACAAAGCAACCCCCGCTCCTACAGTTACCCCGTCAGCAGCTAATCCTCTTGTGACATGTTGATATAACGTTGGACTATTAACATTACAATCAAACGTACGCTTCCCCGAGAGGTAGACCTATGCCTACATGCTGACAATAATGTGTTATCGAAATTTAACGTAGCCTATTAAGGATACGTTTCAATTAAATGTAGCCTGTAATCCAAGAGGTAGCTTAAATAAATAACAACAAAAATGTTGAGAACGAACCTATTTGCAATATGTTCAATAAGACGTAATCAGGGACAAAATAACGTTAAATGAAACGTTTCCCGAAAGGGAAATATGCCTTAATGACAATAATGTGCTATACGTTGACATTTAACATATTTGGAATACGTTTCAACCAAACATAATCCTAGAGGTAAATGAATGGCAAAAAATAGGTTGACAACGAACGTATTTGCGACATGTTCAATAACACGTATCCACAGCCAAGATACGTTTTTCAGACAAAATACGTTAAATGAAACGTTCCCTGAAAGGGAGATATGCCTTAATGACAATAATGTGCTATACGTTGACATTTAACCTATCTGGGATACTAATCCTAGAGGTTAATAAATGGCAAAACAATAGGCTGACAACGAACGTATTTGCGATATGTTCAATAAAACGTATTCACGGCCAAGATACATTTTTCAGACAAAATACGTTAAATGAAACGTTCCCTGAAAGGAAGATATGCCTTAATGACAATAATGTGCTATACGTTGACATTTAACCTATCTGGGATACGTTTCAACCAAACATAATCCTAGAGGTTAATGAATGGCAAAAAATAGGCTGAGGACGAACGTATTTGCAATACGTTCAATAAAACGTAATCGCGGACAAAATACGTTTTATGACAAACGTAATTGAGAATGCCGAATAGTTCTCTGGGAACGTAATTTTGACGAGACAGGGTTGCCCGTGGAGAACGGTTGCAAAGCATTCGGCGATGTCTAGACTTTAATAAACACTGTAGACCACCGGTCACACGATGACAGGCGAATCTGAAATCAGCGAGATGGAAGCTTAACGAAAGGAAACCTGGAGATCCGAGTTATCGACACGCCACAGAAAGAATCCTTTTTTCTTTCTTAAACAACAGAATATCGTTGGAATAATTGTAAACAGTGCGTTTATGAATTGTAAATGACACTTTATTGTCTACAGGCGGACGGGTGTACTCTCAGGAGGAGTTTAGTTTTGTTTTTCACAGTGAGAGAGGGGTGCACCGGTCCTGGAGGTACTGCAATACCAGGTCGATGCGTGGAGTGGACGGGGCAAGCCCCTTTTCCATCTCCCAGTTCCAAAAATCAATTTAATATATGGTCCCCGGGTAGGGGACGTATCAGATATTAAACTGATAAGAACAGATACTACACTTGATCTTAGCCAAAAGGCCGAGAAGCGATGCCTACACACGCTCAGACCAAGAGGCGACGTTCCCAGACACGTCGCTCCACGTGGCGGTTTAACAGACAACGAAAAAACAAACAAAAGAATGACCAAGCACCCTGTGTGCGTGTTTGTGTGTATGTGAAAGCTGAAGAAATAAACCGAGGTCGCTACATCTCTTTGCTGCTGCCTGCTGGCAGTCTCACTAGGCCGTCTGCATGTTTCACAAATAGAGTTTGGAGCAGTGGAGGCTTCTATAAGACTACAGGTGAAGCAGTGCTTCACCAAAAAAATGTTAAAAAATAAATAAACCAACAATACTATCGAATACTGCCAAAATGGTGGTGCCCACGATTTCCCCGCCCCAACAACGTCAACACCCGGAACTCTATTGCAGCCATTGCAGCCAATGAGCTCGAGTTGAAAAAGAAAATAGCTTACAGCACGTGGTTTCACTCAGGTAAATTGTATCCCCTTCACCGTTTGCTAGTTGACAATTAGACCTTTTTGTTAAGGTTTGTATTAAGCTGTTTCGATTTTGTAGAAAGAGAAAAGATTTCCACCGTGTCATAACACGGTCGTTGTGTATAAAGGGAAGACGTAGCGGTTACGTTTTTAGCTGCTGGGTTGACTTCAGTCAACCTATCGCCGTTTTGTCTGCGAGCAACCATATTACTCGTGGGTGGTCTCCTTTTAATCGTGGTAATCTAAGCTTTCCAACGGTGTATGGCATGACTATATGTACCCAGGGGTCGTTGAAATAATAAGCTGATTAATGTGTGTTTTGTAACGATAGCTAGGCGCGGCTAACGACACTGTTTACAATGTGTAAGGGCATACGTCGCATACCTGCAAACTTGTTGCTTTTCGGCGACAATCAACGTTTTCTTGGACAATTTGATGTGGATATGTGTTGATTTGGGTAAATGTGACTGTTTAGACAACAGCTGATGCGAGAGTAAGTGTAACATAAAGCAATTTGGCGACCGTGTTAATCTCTTGTTGCATGGGATGCGCTGCATACCTGGAAACAGTAGCTGATTTCTAACAACATAGATAACAATCTGGCGAGCGTGTTGTCCACCTAGGCTAATACACCAACAGCACATTTCTGTATAATAAAGGGCTACATATTGTCAATCTAAATGATCTGCTTGTTGTACTCATTTATTCATGTTTTACTGTACCAGATGGAACATGGAGGAGCCTACACATCAGTGCACCGTGTGCGACAAGACATTCAGTGAAAAGTCCAACCTGGCGAGTCATCTGAAGATCCATGCCATCGCCAGGGAGACCTTTACCTGTGATGTCTGCGGGAAGAGCTTGGCCACTAAACCATCGCTGGTCAGCCATCAACAGCTACACCAGTACCCCAACATCATTTTGTACCGGCAAGGAGAGGCCAGGCTGTACTGTACAGAGGCAGCAAGGTCTGTGGCAGAGGCCCGCAGCAGCACTGTTGTTGACCCTAAATGGCTGGATCTCAAGACAGCAGAGGCGGCTGCCAAGAGGTCGGGGGCTGAGCTGTGGAAAGGTCAGCTGGTCCTCACGTTCGGGTAGTACGCCGGTCAGACCTTCAGGTGGCTTGTGGAGAATGATGTCGGCTGGCTGGTGTGGCTGCTGCTCCAGTACTGCCAGCAGGGAGAGCAGAACGAGCTGCTGAAGTGGCAGAAGGAGCGACTGCTCCTTCGGCCACAAGGTGACTCCTCACCTGAAAGTGCTGTCGGACGCACCGTTCCCGGAGGCTCCTGCGCTGCCAACATCCCTCCCTCCGCCAGACCGGCCTCAGGTCCAGTACCGGCTCATCCATCACGAGGCTGGAAAGAGACGTGGTGAGAAGCGGAGGTAAGTTGTCATAAGCACTTTGTTTCACCTGTTGGCTGTGGAAAGCAAATAGCACACACGTCATATCAATACTGATCACATGTGTATTTTATGTTTCCAGATTATTTGTTGCTGAGCCACAGCCTGTGACTCCCGCGAACCGACCCGTTCAGCCCACTGGGTTGTCGTCCTCCACCCGGCCGAAGCCTGCTGCGCTCACCCCCATTCTGCCGAGGCCTTCTGCGCCCACCCACCTCCAGCCGAGGCCACCCGCTGCGTTGACCTACGGCCCACCCCCTGTGTCGGCAGCACCCATACTGCAGGTCTTCCCCGCACAGCCACAGGCCCCCTCCGTCCTGTTTCGTGGGACATCCTGCAGCCAGAGCTTTGTCCCTCCTGCACCAACAGTGAAGGCATTCATGCCTAACAAGTCCTCAAGGCCATGTGGGGCTTGCCACATGCCAAACTGTGGTGGACAGTGGAAGAGGTACAACCCTTTCAAGGACAAAGTGGCTGGAAGCATGCAGAAAATGTTTTCCTACTGTCCATCCACTAGGAAGTCCACTACCCCTGGCTTCGACAATGTGGTGTATGACAACTTTGAACTCTTTAAGAGTGTCGTGGATGCAGAGTTGGAAAGGAGGACTGTGTGTGTGTGTGTGTGTGTGTGTGTGTGTGTGTGTGTGTGTGTGTGTGTGTGTGTGTGTGTGTGTGTGTGTGTGTGTGTGTGTGTGTGTGTGTGTGTGTGTGTGTGTGTGTGTGTGTGTGTGTGTGTGTGTGTGAGGGCTGGGCGTGTGTGAGGGCTGGGCGATATATCGATATTTAAAATATATCGATATTTTTTCAAACGCGATATGAAACGAGACCATATCGTCAATATCGATATAATTTAATTTGCGTTGAAATTACAGCACATTTGTTCCAAATAACACCAGTTTCGAACCGCGCCTGCCGCCTGCTATTTCGTTACTCTGCTTATGTCTCTCCCGCTCTGCCTCCGGCTCACACAGACAGCCTCTGCCTGCCCCCCCCGTCACTTTTTGAAACATGAGCCGTGTTCGAAATCGTTCACTATTTATTGGGTATTTTAAGTGCACTATATTGTGCATGAAATTAACCACTGAGAATTCGAACACCACTACAAAATGGCGAGCACCCTATATAGTGCACTATATCCGTGATAGGGAAAGATTTCGAACACAGCTATGGAGTCCGCCTGCGCATGCAGCTTGCAGCTCCGAGGAGCTTGTTTGCAAGCGAAAGACCAACAGCTCCATAGTATGAAAATGGTTTGGATATAAGTTGTCTGACGAATTACAAAATCACGTAATTTGTGGAGAGTGCTTAATAACTGTCGCAACCAAAGGGGTGCAATTCTGTCCATTATATTCCGGAGGTGCACACAGCTTTTGGCCGTGATATTATATATTATAATGTTCTCAAATACGAGGTGGAGGCAGTGTCTAGTCCACGGTTTATTCAACCAAGCTCCTCCCCTTACTCTGCCTGGCCCGCCCAGAGACGTTGGCCCGCCAATGAGACACGACCGTGCGAGCGCCACGTGTGTGTGTGTGTGTGTGTGTGTGTGTGTGTGTGTGTGTGTGTGTGTGTGTGTGTGTGTGTGTGTGTGTGTGTGTGTGTGTGTGTGTGTGTGTGTGTGTGTGTGTGTGTGTGTGTGTGTGTGAACACACACACTGTAACGCGAGTGTTTCTTGTCGGTTCTTTGACGTCTCTTGTATTTCCACAACAAGACTGTATTGGGGGTTATCTGAGCCATGGTTGAGAAGGAATTGGGGGAAAGGAACTTTGGCTTTGACTCGCTGAAGTACATGAACTGCGACATGCCTCCCGTGTGTTCTAGAATATTTACAGAACACGGCTAAAGGCTATGCGCCTCGCCATTGCGATACATCCACTGTAAACAGCGCATGGTACCGTGGCTGCACGGCAGAATTTCTGGAACGTCTTTGAATACTGTGTTAGTTGCCCACTAATACCTATATTAAAGAATACATAAAATAGCATGTCATGTCCGCCCCCCCCCCACGCAGTCGTTACGGTTCATAATATTTCGGAGGCGCACAAAGCTTTTGGCCGTGATGTTATATATTATAATGTTCTCTAATACGAGGCGGAGGCAGTGTCTAGTCCACGGTTTATTCAACCATCAAACTGTATTCAATTCCGAACGGTAGAAATAGTAATATCAAATCTGCGCACGGAGCGCGCCGCACCCCCCCGCCTTCGACAAATATCGATATATATCTTATATCGATATTCTGCTTGAAGATATCGAGATATGACTTTTGGTCCATATCGCCCAGCCCTAGTGTGTGTGTGTGTGTGTGTGTGTGTGAATAACTTACCTCTGTGATGCCACTGTTCCTGTGCCATCTGTAAGAGAGAGAAAGAGGCTTGTTTGTGTGTGTTTGTCTCTGTCTTTGTGTGGGTTATGAAAGTGCTTCAGCAAGCACTATCTATTTATTTATATCGTTAAAAAAAATGCAAAAAAACTTTGTAGTATCCATTCTGGTCTATTTTCAATATCAAGGCCAATCTTTTTAACCTTAATCAGTTCCAATCTAACACAATCAGTTTACATACCCTTTAGTGGTTGTTCATGTTCAGATAATCTGTGTTTTTGTCATGCATGTTGTTTGTCTTTGTCAGCTTCATGTGTTTGTGATGTTTGTATGTATTTGTCTGCTTCAGTTTTAACAAAAGTTTGCTAAAGAAAACACAAAAAAACACAAAAGGGAGGAACAGCTTGAGCCTTTATTTGTTGATTGGTCACCTGAGTCTTTGGATAATCATGTTCATTATTGCACTTTAGCCTGTACAAGCCAATTGTTGAGTTGTATCTTGAGTACAAGTGTGTGTTCTTCAATTGTTGAGATTTTTGCATTATTATTAATGTTATTTATATGTGCCTTTCCTTTTGATGTGTGCATGTCTGTCAGCTCCATGTTTAACTAAATGTTTGCAAATGGTAGTACATGTTTGTCTCTCGTCTCATGCTCTCGTGTTCTCGCCTGTAGATCTGTACCTTGTTGTGGTGGGCGAGCTTTTAATTAAACAGATCTTGTTTACTTGTGTTTTATATGCATTGCCTTTTCAATGAAACCCATTCGGGGTGAAAAATAAAAGTTGTAAAAGAATTTGAGTCTCTTTGTGCTTGGCTTTCACAAGGGGTGGGGTAGTGGAAAGAAAAAACACACCAAAGAAATTAGAAGTCCTTGTGTCTTCGCTCCCGCAACCAGAGGTGTGAATACACCCCCACTTTGCTGGCTGCACTCCCTGTGTGGTCAAAATAATGAATTCTGTGAATGGCTCTGTCATCCAGACAAAGTGAGTGCACTGAATACATTCTTATTATTTTTCTTAATTCAGCCCAAAAATGTAACAATTAAACACTTTTCCACTTGATAATATGAATCTCATCAGCTACATCAACTCAAAGTATGAAAATAATAAACAAAACATTCAGCAGACTAGCGGATTTTGATAATCTAGGCCTTGCACATAATATTCCTGGAAATAAGGATCCATAATGAATGAAAGAAATGAATGAATGAATGAATGAATGAATGAATGCGTTATTCCAGACTCAGAGTTCCATATTTGAACGCAATGCATTACACTGCTTGGGCGGCATCGTTTGCGTGATCTTTTGAAGAAACGTAGCGATGCAAAACATGGTATGGACTGCAATATAGCACTATGAAGCCATTCATAGCTATTATTTCTTTAGAACAACATGATCAGGGGAGAGCGCGAACGCAGTCCCCCACTACCAGAAATTATGCAATCGAGATTCCCACATTTGGGGAATTCGCACGGGTCAGCAACAGCCTCAGTGCAATGGCTGAGCCTCGCTATGGGTGAACCACCTTCTTGATCATGGTATCTCCCTTGCCAGGTAAGTATGAGTTGTACACGTTCAGGTGGGCTGAACGATGCCCACGCGTGTTCCCCAGGAGAACGGTTGCAAAGCATTCGGAGATGTCTAGACTTTAATAAACACTGTAGACCACCGGTCACACGATGACAGGCGAATCTGAAATCAGCGTGATGGAAGCATAACGAAAGGAAACCTGGAGGTCCGAGTTATCGACACGCCACAGAAAGAATCCTTTTTTCTTTCTTAAACAACAGAATAGTGGTGGCGAGATGATGCCTCATGAAACGTCAAAGCCTCGCAGCCAGGTGAACCATCAAAGTGGTTCGACCTCGAAGCTTCAAATGAGTACGCTAGGGACAAGGAATGAAATTATGATGAAAGAAAGAGTTTCCTGTGATGATGTGATGTTTGCTTCGTACAACATCAAAACGTTTAAGAATTAAAGTCATTTCAGTGATACGTGTGAGTGTGCCGTTCATAAATATCTCACGAGCTCATGGTAGAGAACAAATCATTTGACAAAGGTTTTAAGTCATCCCGGGCAAAATAGATTGTCTTATAACTACAGTAGCCTACTAATAATTGTAATAATAGAACTGCATGATGTCTGAGAACGAGTGTGATTAATTACATAGCCATAAAAGTGATCTTGGAACTGGGTAGGGTCTTCTTTTTGTAGAAATGTGCCAATTGTGAACCCATATCGCGGAACAGGCCGAGATGAAGCCTCGAACGTCACGCGCCACGTCATTTCGCCTATGTGATACGGAGCTTCGCTGGGGGAGGAGCCGAGGTACTCGACACACGCCCCGATGCCTCGACGCAAACCATAACATCACTACAACAGAATATCGTTGGAGTAATTGTAAACAGTGCGTTTGTGAATTGTAAATGACACTTTATTGTCTACAGGCGGACGGGTGTACTCACAGGAGGAGTTTAGTTTTGTTTTTCACAGTGAGAGAGTGGTGCACCGGTCCTGGAGTTACTGCAATACCAGGTCGATGCGTGGAGTGGACGGAGCAAGCCCCTTTTCCATCTCCCAGTTCGAAAAATCAATTTAATATATGGTCCCCGGGTAGGGGACGTATCAGATATTAAACTGATAAGAACAGATACTACACTTGATCTTAGCCAAAAGGCCGAGAAGCGATGCACACACATGCTCAGACCAAGAGGCTAGCTTCCCAGACACGTCGCTCCACTTGGCGGTTTAACAGACAACGACGAAACAAAAAAAAGACCAAGCAATCTGTGTGCGTGTTTGTGTGTCTGTGAAAGCTGGAGAAATAAACCGAGGTCGCTACATCTCTTTGCTGCTGCCTGCTGGCAGTCTCACTATTCCGTCTGCATGTTTCACAAATAGAGTTTGGAGCAGTGGAGGCTTATATGAGACTACAGGTGAAGCAGTGAGTGAACGAAATGTTGAATGTATTTTCTTTCTTTATTTATTATTTATTATGTTACCTTTTTAAATTAGACCAGTATGTGAGTGCACTGAATTTCGTTGTACTTCTGTCCAATGACAAATAAATATATATCTATAACACCCGGAACTCTATTGCAGCCAATGAGCTCGAGTTGAAAAAGAAAATAGCTTACAGCACGTGGTATTCCCCGGTGAAGCAGTCAACGGAGGATTCACTCAGGTAAATTTTATCCCCTGCATCGTTTGCTAGTTAATAATTAGACATTTTTTTTTACGGTTTGTATTAAGCTGTTTCGATTTTGTAGAAAGAGAAAAGATTTCGACCGTGTCATAACGTGGTCGTTGTGTATAAAGGGAAGACGTAGAGGTTACGTTTTTAGCTGCTGGGTAGACTTTAGTCAACCTATCGCCGTTTTGTCGGTGAGCAACCATATTACCCGTGGGAAGTCTCGTTTTAATCGTGGCAATCTAAGCTTTCCAACGGTGTATGGCATTACTATATTCACCCAAGGGTTGTTGAAATAATAAGCTGATTAATGTGTGTTTTGTGACGATAGCTAGGCGCGGCTAACGACACTGTTTACAATAGTAAGGGCTACGTCGCATACCTGCAAACTTGTTGCTTTTCGGCGACAATCAACGTTTTCTTGGTCAATTTGATGTGGATATGTGTTAATATGGGTAAATGTGACTGTTGAGACAACAGCTGATGCGAGAGTAATTGTAACATGAAGCAATTTGGCGACCGTGTTAATCTCTTGACAATCTGGCGAGCTTGTTGTCCTAGGCTAATACACCAACAGCAGATTTCTGTATAATAAAGGGCTACATATTGTCAATCTAAATGATCTGCTTTTAGTTTTACTCATTTATTCATGTTTTACAGTACCAGATGGAACATGCCTACACATCAGTGCACCGTGTGCGACAAGACATTCGGTGAAAAGTCCAACCTGGCGAGTCATCTGAAGATCCATGCAGACGCCAGGGAGACCTTTACCTGTGATGTCTGCGGGAAGAGCTTGGCCACTAAACCATCGCTGGTCAGCCATCAACAGCTACACCAGTACCCCAACATCATTTTGTACCGGCTAGGAGAGGCCAGGCTGTACTGTACAGAGGCAGCAAGGTCTGTGGCAGAGGCCCGCAGCAGCACTGTTGTTGACCCTAAATGGCTGGATCTCAAGACAGCAGAGACCTTTGGAAAGGTCAGCTGGTCATCACGTTCGGGAAGCACGCCGGTCAGACCTTCAGGTGGCTTGTGGAGAATGATGTCGGCTGGCTGGTGTGGCTGCTGTTCCAGTACTGCCAGCAGGGAGAGCAGAACGAGCTGCTGAAGTGGCAGAAGGAGCGACTGCTCCGCCAGACCGGCCTCAGGTCCAGTACCGGCACATCCATCACCAGGCTGGAAAGAGACGTGGTGAGAAGCGGAGCTAAGTTGTCATAAGCACTTTGTTTCACCTGTTGGCTGTGGAAAGCAAATAGCACACACGTCATATCAATACTGATCACATGTGTATTTTATATTTCCAGATTATTTGTTGATGAGCCTGTGACTCCAGCGAACCGGCCCGTTCAGCCCACTGGGTTTGTCGTCCTCCACCCGGCTGAAGCCTGCTGCGCTCACCCCCATTCTGCCGAGGCCTCCTGCGCCCACCCACCTCCAGCCGAGGCCACCTGCTGCGTTGACCTACGGCCCACCCCCTGTGTCGGCAGCACCCATACTGCTGGTCCTCCCCGCACAGCCACAGGCCCCCTCCGTCCTGTTTCGTGGGCCATCCTGCAGCCAGAGCCTTGTCCCTCCTGCACCAACAGTGAAGACATTCATGCCTAACAAGTCCTCAAGGCCATGTGGGGCTTGCCACATGCCAAACTGTGGTGGACAGTGGAAGAGGTACAACCCTTTCAAGGACAAAGTGGCTGGAAGCATGCAGAAAATGTTTTCCTACTGTCCATCCACTAGGAAGTCCACTACCCCTGGCTTTTACAATGTGGTGTATGACAACTTTGAACGCTTTAAGAGTGTCGTGGATGCAGAGTTGGACAGGAGGACTGTGTGTGTGTGTGTGTGTGTGTGTGTGTGTGTGTGTGTGTGTGTGTGTGTGTGTGTGTGTGTGTGTGTGTGTGTGTGTGTGTGTGTGTGTGTGTGTGTGTGTGTGTGTGTGAATAACTTACCTCTGTGATGCCACTGTTGCCAGCCATATACAAATATCATCAGCATTTACAGTTTCATTGAACATCCTGACGATTACGGTTTTAATGGAATCGTCATTTAGTCTCTCCACTTCAAATGCTGAGAACTGGTCTTTTACCGTGTCGTAGCGTGTCCAAAATTCTTTGAGGGTTGTTGCGGCTGCGAAGCTAACATCGAATCCTTTGTTAAAGGGCAGAGTAAGAATACAATTCAAGTCGTTTCCGGTAAACTTCAGGATTCCTTGGATGTGCTTCCTTGAAAAATCAAGCCGGGACATCTGAATTAAAATTCCATTGATTGACTTAAATTTAAAACGTACACTGTGGTGCCTCCTCATGCCGGAGGGGTTAACCGACATGATGGAGACACCACACTCTTAAAAATTCAAGATGTTAAAAGCAATAAAACAGTGAGTAAACAAGGTAATACAGGCAACAATAAAATGCACTTTACCGTTTAAACAAACTGGACAATGGTCTTCTTGGTAAAGGGTATCAGCAACTGGTATTTGACCCCAACTTACCAAAAAGATGGTGCAATATCCTCCTAACCTGCTATATAATTGCCACTAAATAGGCAATATATAGACAGACAACGGAGGGGATCACTGTCTTAGCCAAAAGGCCGAGAAGCGGGTCAATCTTTTTAACCTTAATCAGTTCCAATCTAACACAATCAGTTTACATACCCTTTAGTGGTTGTTCATGTTCAGATAATTTGTGTTTTTGTCATGCATGTTGTTTGTCTTTGTCAGCTTCATGTGTTTGTGATGTTTGTATGTATTTGTCTGCTTCAGTTTTAACAAAAGTTTGCTAAAGAAAACACAAAAGGGAGGAACAGCTTGAGCCTTTATTTGTTGATTGGTCACCTGAGTCTTTGGATAATCATGTTCATTATTGCACTTTAGCCTGTACAAGCCAATTGTTGAGTTGTATCTTAAGTACAAGTGTGTGTTCTTCAATTGTTGAGATTTTTGCATTATTATTAATGTTATTTATATGTGCCTTTCCTTTTGATGTGTGCATGTCTGTCAGCTCCATGTTTAATGAAAATGTTTGCAAATGGTAGTACATGTTTGTCTCTCGTCTCATGCTCTCGTGTTCTCGCCTGTAGATCTGTACCTTGTTGTGGTGGGCGAGCTTTTAATTAAACAGATCTTGTTTACTTGTGTTTTATATGCATTGCCTTTTCAATGAAACCCATTCGGGGTGAAAAATAAAAGTTGTAAAAGAATTTGAGTCTCTGTGTGCTTGGCTTTCACAAGGGGTGGGGTAGTGGAAAGAAAAAACACACCAAAGAAATTAGAAGTCCTTGTGTCTTCTCTCCCGCAACCAGAGGTGTGAATACACCCCCACTTTGCTGGCTGCACTCCCTGTGTGGTCAAAATAATGAGTTCTGTGAATGGCTCTGTCATCCAGACAAAGGGAGTGCACTGAATACATTCTTATTATTTTTCTTAATTCAGCCCAAAAATGTAACAATTAAACACTTTTCCACTTGATAATATGAATCTCATCAGCTACATCAACTCAAAGTATGAAAATAATAAACAAAACATTCAGCAGACTAGCGGATTTTGATAATCTAGGCCTTGCACATAATATTTCTGGAAATAAGGATCCATAATGAATGAAAGGAATGAATGAATGAATGAATGAATGAATGAATGAATGCGTTATTCCAGACTCAGAGTTCCATATTTGAACGCAATGCATTACACTGCTTGCGCGTCATCGTTTGCGTGATCTTTTGAAGAAACGTAGCGATGCAAAACATGGTATGGACTGCAATATAGCACGATGAAGCCATTCATAGCTATTATTTCTTTAGAACAACATGATCAGGGGAGAGCGCGAACGCAGTCCCCCACTACCAGAAATTATGCAATCGAGATTCCCACATTTGGGGAATTCGCACGGGTCAGCAACAGCCTCAGTGCAATGGCTGAGCCTCGCTATGGGTGAACCAATTTTCAATTTTTAGGCGTTTATTTAAGTCAGGCACAGAGTTACATTTTACAACATGGTTTCAAGGTCAAAACACATTCAAAGGTTAACAAGCAAAATAGTTACATTTTACAGCAAGGTCAACGCATTCAAATGTTAACACAAAATTCTACATAACTCAGTGTTCTCTATTTTCCAGAGTTCCTTACATACCACAATTCCATATCGTTCCTTGTCCCTCCACACATAATCCTTTACCAAGGTTATGCTCAAATTAACGATTGATTCCGCTGAAAACAAAAGGCTCTTGTACACCATTAGGTTACGACACCTCCACATCGACTCTTTTGTGCAATTAATCAAGGCCCACCATCTTTCCCAGCCCTTACCGTCACCACTCTTTATAACCCCATACAGGACATCTGATTCCGTTGGGACTCTAAACAGGTCACCCAGCCATGGCCCCAATAAGCGCCAAACCCTCCGAGCCACCCCACATGACCACAACAAATGTGAAACATCCTCATCTCCACCACACCCCACCCTGGGACATCTTGCGCTCTTAGATGACCCCCGTCTCTTCAGAAAGTCTCGTGTAGGGAGACACCTCTGAACTGCCTGCCAAGCGAGCTCTCTATATGCATTGAACAAAAAAGGTGAATTGACATTTCTCCACACCCTAAGGCAGCTGGTTTCAGCCAGCACGCCAACAGTAACCAGTCTTGACCGTTCGGGGCTAAAACAACTCTCCACAAAGGCTCGGTCTACCTGACCAACATCCCGCCACTTTCCAGACTTTACAAAGGTCACCACCCTTTCATACAGCGGAGGTCTCTTCTCTGCATGAGGTCTTTTTAGGCACGGTCTTAACCCCACTTTCCTTAGGACTTGATGGCCTACCCAGAACATGGCGAAATTTGGCCATAGGCTCCTCCTTTTTTCGTTTAGTACTGCCTGCAATATGGGCGTCAGGAATAGAGCCTCCATTTTCTTTGCTAGATCAGGGACATTTTGACCCCCTTTCTGCAATGGTCTATACATTATCTCTCGTCTAATTCTCTCTTGCTGCGCTCCCCACACAAACTGAAAAATGCATCTTCTCAGGGCTGTCATTACATGCTTGGGGGCTGGAATTGTTGCGGCAAGGTAAGTGAGAGAAGCAACGATTTCTGAGTTGATCACCAGTACTTTCCCCGTAAAGGTGAGATTTCTTTGTTCCCATTGGAGCAGTTTACCTTTAATCATTGGTCGTTTTTTCTCCCAATTAATATTTTCCATATTTTGCCCAATCTCTAGTCCAAGAATCTTAATTCTCTCATCCCTTTGGACCAGGCCGTGGTTAAAATTAGGTTCAGGCCAATTAAGATACAAGATTTCACTTTTTGACCTATTGAGTTTGGCACTAGAGGCGGCGGAGAATTGGTCACACCAATATAGCACTTTGAGTATTGACTTATTGTCTGTGCATAATATTGTTAGATCATCCATATACACGGCTAGCTTGGCTTCCTGTCCCCCGCTTCCAGGGACTTGGAGACCATGAATAGAAGGGTCTTCCTTTATAGCCCGAGCCAAGGGCTCCATGGCAAATATAAACAACATAACAGACAATGGGCATCCCTGTCTTACTCCTGAGCAAACTTCAAAGGTGTCAGTGGAGTGACCATTGATAACAACCTTGCTTAAGCAGTCAGTATACAGCAAGTCAATCCAAGCTCTAAGCTGAGGCCCAAAACCAAGTTTAACCAGGACTTTCCTGAGGAAGGTATGGCTAACCTTGTCAAATGCTTTTTCCAAATCTAAGGCGGATATACATAATGGCAGTCTGCGGTCATATGCGTAGAGGTAGGAATCTCTGACTAAGGCAAGACTTTCACTCATGCATCTTCCAGGTATTGCACATGTCTGCTCTTCCCCCACAATCTGCCCAGACACTTGTTGCAGGCGGAAAAAAAGGGCTTTTGCAAGGATCTTTCTGTCTACACCAAGCAAGGTAAGTGGGCGCCAGTTCTTAATGTCTTTTTTGTCTCCTTTTTTGTAAAGCAAGGAGATGATACCTGTTCTTAAGGATAATGGTAGATTATTACTATGCAAACTTTCATTAAACATCTCTAAAAGTGGGTCTTTTAATATATCCCAAAAGGTAACATAAAATTCTTTGGGTAACCCATCAGCTCCTGGGGCCTTATTATCTTGCATGCTCTGTATGGCTTTGGTCAATTCATTTACAGTTAAGTCACTTTCGAGTTCAGAGGCAATACCGACGTTGGGTGGGTGAACCACCTTCTTGATCATGGTATCTCCCTTGCCAGGTAAGTATGAGTTGTACACGTTCAGGTGGGCTGAACGATGCCCACGCGTGTTCCCCAGGAGAACGGTTGCAAAGCATTCGGAGATGTCTAGACTTTAATAAACACTGTAGACCACCGGTCACACGATGACAGGCGAATCTGAAATCAGCGTGATGGAAGCATAACGAAAGGAAACCTGGAGGTCCGAGTTATCGACACGCCACAGAAAGAATCCTTTTTTCTTTCTTAAACAACAGAATTGTGGTGGCGAGATGATGCCTCATGAAACGTCAAAGCCACGCAGCCAGGTGAACCATCAAAGTGGTTCGACCTCGAAGCTTCAAATGAGTACGCTAGGGACAAGGAATGAAATTATGATGAAAGAAAGAGTTTCCTGTGATGATGTGATGTTTGCTTCGTACAACATCAAAACGTTTAAGAATTAAAGTCATTTCAGTGATACGTGTGAGTGTGCCGTTCATAAATATCTCCCGAGCTCATGGTAGAGAACAAATCATTTGACAAAGGTTTTAAGTCATCCCGGGCAAAATAGATTGTCTTATAACTACAGTAGCCTACTAATAATTGTAATAATAGAACTGCATGATGTCTGAGAACGAGTGTGATTAATTACATAGCCATAAAAGTGATCTTGGAACTGGGTAGGGTCTTCTTTTTGTAGAAATGTGCCAATTGTGAACCCATATCGCGGATCAGCCCGAGATGAAGCCTCGAACGTCACGCGCCACGTCATTTCGCCTATGTGATACGGAGCTTCGCTGGGGGAGGAGCCGAGGTACTCGACACACGCCCCGATGCCTCGACGCAAACCATAACATCACTACAACAGAATATCGTTGGAGTAATTGTAAACAGTGCGTTTGTGAATTGTAAATGACACTTTATTGTCTACAGGCGGACGGGTGTACTCTCAGGAGGAGTTTAGTTTTGTTTTTCACAGTGAGAGAGGGGTGCACCGGTCCTGGAGTTACTGCAATACCAGGTCGATGCGTGGAGTGGACGGAGCAAGCCCCTTTTCCATCTCCCAGTTCGAAAAATCAATTTAATATATGGTCCCCGGGTAGGGGACGTATCAGATATTAAACTGATAAGAACAGATACTACACTTGATCTTAGCCAAAAGGCAGAGAAGCGATGCACACACATGCTCAGACCAAGAGGCTAGCTTCCCAGACACGTCGCTCCACTTGGCGGTTTAAAAGACAACGACGAAACAAAAAAAAGACCAAGCAATCTGTGTGCGTGTTTGTGTGTCTGTGAAAGCTGGAGAAATAAACCGAGGTCGCTACATCTCTTTGCTGCTGCCTGCTGGCAGTCTCACTATTCCGTCTGCATGTTTCACAAATAGAGTTTGGAGCAGTGGAGGCTTATATGAGACTACAGGTGAAGCAGTGAGTGAACGAAATGTTGAATGTATTTTCTTTCTTTCTTTATTATTTATTATGTTACCTTTTTAAATTAGACCAGTACGTGAGTGCACTGAATTTCGTTGTACTTCTGTCCAATGACAAATAAATATATATCTATAACACCCGGAACTCTATTGCAGCCAATGAGCTCGAGTTGAAAAAGAAAATAGCTTACAGCACGTGGTATTCCCCGGTGAAGCAGTCAACGGAGGATTCACTCAGGTAAATTTTATCCCCTGCATCGTTTGCTAGTTAATAATTAGACATTTTTTTTTACGGTTTGTATTAAGCTGTTTCGATTTTGTAGAAAGAGAAAAGATTTCGACCGTGTCATAACGTGGTCGTTGTGTATAAAGGGAAGACGTAGAGGTTACGTTTTTAGCTGCTGGGTAGACTTTAGTGAACCTATCGCCGTTTTGTCGGTGAGCAACCATATTACCCGTGGGTCTCGTTTTAATCGTGGCAATCTAAGCTTTCCAACGGTGTATGGCATTACTATATTCACCCAAGGGTCGTTGAAATAATAAGCTGATTAATGTGTGTTTTGTGACGATAGCTAGGCGCGGCTAACGACACTGTTTACAATAGTAAGGGCTACGTCGCATACCTGCAAACTTGTTGCTTTTTAGGGCTGTCAACGAATATTCGAAGTTCGAATATTCGTTCGAAATGCATCCAAAAACGCGAATTCGAACGTGAAAATTAATATTCGAATGTGAAAAAACACTCCCGCGGTACAAGCGCCTCTATCTGCTTTGTGAATGAGCCTCTGTCTGTTCGCGATGTCCCTCATAATATTCGAATGTGAAAAAACACTCCCGCGGTACAAGTGTAACAGACTAGTATTGTGAAGAGCGAATGTATTTTATCCCCTCGGGGTTTCCGTACTTGGATATAGGTATTCCAGCTCTCACGCTGTGACTGGGTGACTTCTGATAGGTACTAAGTAAACGAGACTATTTTCCCTTCCACGCTTGTGTCATTCTTGTCATATAAATATCTAAGTGCCAACGCTCGGTTACACAAGCGCCTATCTGCTTTGTGAGTGAGCCTCTGTCTGTTCGCGATGTCCCTCATAATATTCGAATGTGAAAAAACACTCCCGCGGTACAAGCGCCTAACTGCTTTATGAATGAGCCTCCGTCTGTTCGCGATGTCCCTCGTTTTAAAGTAAGGAAATGCCCAGCAGGAAGCCGCCGCCCTATATATAGGATATATATATCCCACTAATTTGAACCATGGTTTTGTCGCATTATTGACATATTGACGGCAACTGCGTAAAATACGCAACCAGATATTCGAATAGTTCGAATTCGTGATTTTTTTCCAAACGAATATTCGAATGTCATTTTTGAGCAATTTTGACAGCCCTATTGCTTTTCGGCGACAATCAACGTTTTCTTGGTCAATTTGATGTGGATATGTGTTAATATGGGTAAATGTGACTGTTGAGACAACAGCTGATGCGAGAGTAATTGTAACATGAAGCAATTTGGCGACCGTGTTAATCTCTTGACAATCTGGCGAGCTTGTTGTCCTAGGCTAATACACCAACAGCAGATTTCTGTATAATAAAGGGCTACATATTGTCAATCTAAATGATCTGCTTTTAGTTTTACTCATTTATTCATGTTTTACAGTACCAGATGGAACATGCCTACACATCAGTGCACCGTGTGCGACAAGACATTCGGTGAAAAGTCCAACCTGGCGAGTCATCTGAAGATCCATGCAGACGCCAGGGAGACCTTTACCTGTGATGTCTGCGGGAAGAGCTTGGCCACTAAACCATCGCTGGTCAGCCATCAACAGCTACACCAGTACCCCAACATCATTTTGTACCGGCTAGGAGAGGCCAGGCTGTACTGTACAGAGGCAGCAAGGTCTGTGGCAGAGGCCCGCAGCAGCACTGTTGTTGACCCTAAATGGCTGGATCTCAAGACAGCAGAGACCTTTGGAAAGGTCAGCTGGTCATCACGTTCGGGAAGCACGCCGGTCAGACCTTCAGGTGGCTTGTGGAGAATGATGTCGGCTGGCTGGTGTGGCTGCTGTTCCAGTACTGCCAGCAGGGAGAGCAGAACGAGCTGCTGAAGTGGCAGAAGGAGCGACTGCTCCGCCAGACCGGCCTCAGGTCCAGTACCGGCACATCCATCACCAGGCTGGAAAGAGACGTGGTGAGAAGCGGAGCTAAGTTGTCATGAGCACTTTGTTTCACCTGTTGGCTGTGGAAAGCAAATAGCACACACGTCATATCAATACTGATCACATGTGTATTTTATATTTCCAGATTATTTGTTGATGAGCCTGTGACTCCAGCGAACCGGCCCGTTCAGCCCACTGGGTTTGTCGTCCTCCACCCGGCTGAAGCCTGCTGCGCTCACCCCCATTCTGCCGAGGCCTCCTGCGCCCACCCACCTCCAGCCGAGGCCACCTGCTGCGTTGACCTACGGCCCACCCCCTGTGTCGGCAGCACCCATACTGCTGGTCCTCCCCGCACAGCCACAGGCCCCCTCCGTCCTGTTTCGTGGGCCATCCTGCAGCCAGAGCCTTGTCCCTCCTGCACCAACAGTGAAGACATTCATGCCTAACAAGTCCTCAAGGCCATGTGGGGCTTGCCACATGCCAAACTGTGGTGGACAGTGGAAGAGGTACAACCCTTTCAAGGACAAAGTGGCTGGAAGCATGCAGAAAATGTTTTCCTACTGTCCATCCACTAGGAAGTCCACTACCCCTGGCTTTTACAATGTGGTGTATGACAACTTTGAACACTTTAAGAGTGTCGTGGATGCAGAGTTGGACAGGAGGACTGTGTAAATACCTGGAAGTGTGTGTGTGTGTGTGTGTGTGTGTGTGTGTGTGTGTGTGTGTGTGTGTGTGTGTGTGTGTGTGTGTGTGTGTGTGTGTGAATAACTTACCTCTGTGATGCCACTGTTCCTGTGCCATCTGTAAGAGAGAGAAAGAGGCTTGTTTGTGTGTGTTTGTCTTTGTCTTTGTGTGTGTTTTTTAAAGTGCTTCATTAAGCACTATCTATTTATTTATATCGTTCAAAAAAAAGGCACTTTGCAGATTTACTTGAAGTTCTTTTGTTCGCTTTTTATTTATTATTATTTATATTGCTGTTAAAATTAACTTTGTAGTATCCATTCTGCTCTATGTTCAATATCGAGGCCAATCTTTTAAACCATAATCAGTTCCAATCTAACACAATCAGTTTACATACCCTTTAGTGGTTGTTCATGTTCAGATAATCTGTGTTTTTGTCATGCATGTTGTTTGTCTTTGTCAGCTTCATGTCTTTGTGATGTTTGTATGTATTTGTCTGCTTCAGTTTTAACAAAAGTTTGCTCAAGAAAACACAAAAGGGAGGAACAGCTTGAGCCTTTATTTGTTGATTGGTCACCCGAGTCTATGGATAATCATGTTCATTATTGCACTTTAGCCTGTACAAGCCAATTGTTGATTTGTATCTGAAGTACAAGTGTGTGTGTGTGTGTGTGTGTGTGTGTGTGTGTGTGTGTGTGTGTGTGTGTGTGTGTGTGTGTGTGTGTGTGTGTGTGTGTGTGTGTGTGTGTGTGTGTGTTCTTTAATTGTTGAGTGTTTTTTATTATTATTAATGTTATTTATATGTGCCTGTCCTTGTGATGTGTGTATGTCTGTCAGCTCCATGTTTAACTAAATGTTTGCAAATGGTAGTACATGTTTGTCTCTCGTCTCATGCTCTCGTGTTCTCGCCTGTAGATCTGTACCTAGTCGTGGTGGGCGAGCTTTTAACTAAAATGATCTTGTTTATTTGTGTTTATATGGATTGCCTTTTCAATGAAACACATTCTGGTTGAAAAATAAAAGTTGTAAAAGTATTTTGGAGTCTCAGTGTGCTTGGGTTTCAGAAGGGGTGGGGTATTGGAAAGAAAAAACACACCAAAGAAATTAGAAGTCCTTGTGTCTTCACTCCCGCAACCAGAGGTGTGAATACACCCCCACTGTGATGGCTGCACTCCCTGTGTGGTCAAAACAATGAGTTCTGTGAATGGCTCTTATTATTTTTCTTAATTCAGCCCAAAAATGTAACAATTTAACACTTTTCCACTTGATTGTATGAATCTCATCAGCTACATCCACTCAAAGTATGAAAATAATAAACAAAACATCCAGCAGACTAGTGGATTTTGATAATCTAGGCCTTGCACATGACATTTCTGAAAATAAAACCACCCACCAGTGGCCACCAGATGGAGCCGTCCGTTTTGATCCTCGATCCTTTTGGATCGATCCCAGTGTTGAGGGATAGGGACTTTGGGGGGTCATGAGCCATTCCCAGGCGGTCACCCATCCAAGTACTAACCAGGCCGGACCCTGCTTAGCCTCCGAGATCAGACGAGATCGGGCGTGCTCAGGGTGGTATCATTCATAGCTATTATTTCTTTAGAACAACATGATCAGGGGAGAGCGCGAAGGCAGTCCCCCACTACCAGAAATTATGCAATCGAGATTCCCACATTTGGGGAATTCGCACGGGTCAGCAACAGCCTCAGTGCAATGGCTGAGCCTCGCTATGGGTGAACCAATTCAATTTTCAATTTTTCAATTTTTAGGCGTTTATTTAAGTCAGGCACAGAGTTACATTTTACAACATGGTTTCAAGGTCAAAACACATTCAAAGGTTAACAAGCAAAATAGTTACATTTTACAGCAAGGTCAACGCATTCAAATGTTAACACAAAATTCTACATAACTCAGTGTTCTCTATTTTCCAGAGTTCCTTACATACCACAATTCCATATCGTTCCTTGTCCCTCCACACATAATCCTTGACCAAGGTTATGCTCAAATTAACGATTGATTCCGCTGAAAACAAAAGGCTCTTGTACACCATTAGGTTACGACACCTCCACATCGACTCTTTTGTGCAATTAATCAAGGCCCACCATCTTTCCCAGCCCTTACCGTCACCACTCTTTATAACCCCATACAGGACATCTGATTCCGTTGGGACTCTAAACAGGTCACCCAGCCATGGCCCCAATAAGCGCCAAACCCTCCGAGCCACCCCACATGACCACAACAAATGTGAAACATCCTCATCTCCACCACACCCCACCCTGGGACATCTTGCACTCTTAGATGACCCCCGTCTCTTCAGAAAGTCTCGTGTAGGGAGACACCTCTGAACTGCCTGCCAAGCGAGCTCTCTATATGCATTGAACAAAAAAGGTGAATTGACATTTCTCCACACCCTAAGGCAGCTGGTTTCAGCCAGCACGCCAACAGTAACCAGTCTTGACCGTTCGGGGCTAAAACAACTCTCCACAAAGGCTCGGTCTACCTGACCAACATCCCGCCACTTTCCAGACTTTACAAAGGTCACCACCCTTTCATACAGCGGAGGTCTCTTCTCTGCATGAGGTCTTTTTAGGCACGGTCTTAACCCCACTTTCCTTAGGACTTGATGGCCTACCAGAACATGGCGAAATTTGACCATAGGCTCCTCCTATTTTCGTTTAGTACTGCCTGCAATATGGGCGTCAGGAATAGAGCCTCCATTTTCTTTGCTAGATCAGGGACATTTTGACCCCCTTTCTGCAATGGTCTATACATTATCTCTCGTCTAATTCTCTCTTGCTGCGCTCCCCACACAAACTGAAAAATGCATCTTCTCAGGGCTGTCATTACATGCTTGGGGGCTGGAATTGTTGCGGCAAGGTAAGTGAGAGAAGCAACGATTTCTGAGTTGATCACCAGTACTTTCCCCGTAAAGGTGAGATTTCTTTGTTCCCATTGGAGCAGTTTACCTTTAATCATTGGTCGTTTTTTCTCCCAATTAATATTTTCCATATTTTGCCCAATCTCTAGTCCAAGAATCTTAATTCTCTCATCCCTTTGGACCAGGCCGTGGTTAAAATTAGGTTCAGGCCAATTAAGATACAAGATTTCACTTTTTGACCTATTGAGTTTGGCACTAGAGGCGGCGGAGAATTGGTCACACCAATATAGCACTTTGAGTATTGACTTATTGTCTGTGCATAATATTGTTAGATCATCCATATACACGGCTAGCTTGGCTTCCTGTCCCCCGCTTCCAGGGACTTGGAGACCATGAATAGAAGGGTCTTCCTTTATAGCCCGAGCCAAGGGCTCCATGGCAAATATAAACAACATAACAGACAATGGGCATCCCTGTCTTACTCCTGAGCAAACTTCAAAGGTGTCAGTGGAGTGACCATTGATAACAACCTTGCTTAAGCAGTCAGTATACAGCAAGTCAATCCAAGCTCTAAGCTGAGGCCCAAAACCAAGTTTAACCAGGACTTTCCTGAGGAAGGTATGGCTAACCTTGTCAAATGCTTTTTCCAAATCTAAGGCGGATATACATAATGGCAGTCTGCGGTCATATGCGTAGAGGTAGGAATCTCTGACTAAGGCAAGACTTTCACTCATGCATCTTCCAGGTATTGCACATGTCTGCTCTTCCCCCACAATCTGCCCAGACACTTGTTGCAGGCGGAAAAAAAGGGCTTTTGCAAGGATCTTTCTGTCTACACCAAGCAAGGTAAGTGGGCGCCAGTTCTTAATGTCTTTTTTGTCTCCTTTTTTGTAAAGCAAGGAGATGATACCTGTTCTTAAGGATAATGGTAGATTATTACTATGCAAACTTTCATTAAACATCTCTAAAAGTGGGTCTTTTAATATATCCCAAAAGGTAACATAAAATTCTTTGGGTAACCCATCAGCTCCTGGGGCCTTATTATCTTGCATGCTCTGTATGGCTTTAGTCAATTCATTTACAGTTAAGTCACTTTCGAGTTCAGAGGCAATACCGACGTTGGGTGGGTGAACCACCTTCTTGATCATGGTATCTCCCTTGCCAGGTAAGTATGAGTTGTACACGTTCAGGTGGGCTGAACGATGCCCACGCGTGTTCCCCAGGAGAACGGTTGCAAAGCATTCGGAGATGTCTAGACTTTAATAAACACTGTAGACCACCGGTCACACGATGACAGGCGAATCTGAAATCAGCGTGATGGAAGCATAACGAAAGGAAACCTGGAGGTCCGAGTTATCGACACGCCACAGAAAGAATCCTTTTTTCTTTCTTAAACAACAGAATAGTGGTGGCGAGATGATGCCTCATGAAACGTCAAAGCCTCGCAGCCAGGTGAACCATCAAAGTGGTTCGACCTCGAAGCTTCAAATGAGTACGCTAGGGACAAGGAATGAAATTATGATGAAAGAAAGAGTTTCCTGTGATGATGTGATGTTTGCTTGTGATACGGAGCTTCGCTGGGGGAGGAGCCGAGGTACTCGACACACGCCCCGATGCCTCGACGCAAACCATAACATCACTACAACAGAATATCGTTGGAGTAATTGTAAACAGTGCGTTTGTGAATTGTAAATGACACTTTATTGTCTACAGGCGGACGGGTGTACTCTCAGGAGGAGTTTAGTTTTGTTTTTCACAGTGAGAGAGGGGTGCACCGGTCCTGGAGTTACTGCAATACCAGGTCGATGCGTGGAGTGGACGGAGCAAGCCCCTTTTCCATCTCCCAGTTCGAAAAATCAATTTAATATATGGTCCCCGGGTAGGGGACGTATCAGATATTAAACTGATAAGACCAGATACTACACTTGATCTTAGCCAAAAGGCCGAGAAGCGATGCACACACATGCTCAGACCAAGAGGCTAGCTTCCCAGACACGTCGCTCCACTTGGCGGTTTAAAAGACAACGACGAAACAAAAAAAAGACCAAGCAATCTGTGTGCGTGTTTGTGTGTCTGTGAAAGCTGGAGAAATAAACCGAGGTCGCTACATCTCTTTGCTGCTGCCTGCTGGCAGTCTCACTATTCCGTCTGCATGTTTCACAAATAGAGTTTGGAGCAGTGGAGGCTTATATGAGACTACAGGTGAAGCAGTGAGTGAACGAAATGTTGAATGTATTTTCTTTCTTTCTTTATTATTTATTATGTTACCTTTTTAAATTAGACCAGTACGTGAGTGCACTGAATTTCGTTGTACTTCTGTCCAATGACAAATAAATATATATCTATAACACCCGGAACTCTATTGCAGCCAATGAGCTCGAGTTGAAAAAGAAAATAGCTTACAGCACGTGGTATTCCCCGGTGAAGTATCTCGTTGCATATTTGTTTTTGCGTCGTCGCATATTTGTGTTTCTGGGTCTTTCACATAACCTACTAGTTATTACCATTGTATATGTCTATGGTTATTACGGCCTTCCAAGTTCTGGAAATGGTATCTCCCTTACGTTCCACCTTCTTGCGCGAGCTGACGGGTGGCGCCACGAGCAATATAAAAAAAAAATGCGCTGCGTAGCGGTTATCAATGAAGTACCACATTGTGTGGGGAATAGGTATTTTGGCGACCCATGTTGCAGGCGCACACCTGCTCGTTGAGAAGGTGCCGTGTATAGACGGAATGAAACCCCCACTGAAGTCCGTAGGCTCACGATACATACCCCCGTCCCCCCCATCCCCCCCCCCTAAACTTAAATGTAAGTTCACGGACGAACTAAAGAAAAAAATACCCTGTTTTCGCCCCCCCCCCCCCCCCCCCCCCGCGACGAAGTGTCCTCTTTTTCACAAACTCAAATCTGGTCACCCTAGTCAACGGAGGATTCACTCAGGTAAATTTTATCCCCTGCATCGTTTGCTAGTTAATAATTAGACATTTTTTTTTACGGTTTGTATTAAGCTGTTTCGATTTTGTAGAAAGAGAAAAGATTTCGACCGTGTCATAACGTGGTCGTTGTGTATAAAGGGAAGACGTAGAGGTTACGTTTTTAGCTGCTGGGTAGACTTTAGTCAACCTATCGCCGTTTTGTCGGTGAGCAACCATATTACCCGTGGGAAGTCTCGTTTTAATCGTGGCAATCTAAGCTTTCCAACGGTGTATGGCATTACTATATTCACCCAAGGGTTGTTGAAATAATAAGCTGATTAATGTGTGTTTTGTGACGATAGCTAGGCGCGGCTAACGACACTGTTTACAATAGTAAGGGCTACGTCGCATACCTGCAAACTTGTTGCTTTTCGGCGACAATCAACGTTTTCTTGGTCAATTTGATGTGGATATGTGTTAATATGGGTAAATGTGACTGTTGAGACAACAGCTGATGCGAGAGTAATTGTAACATGAAGCAATTTGGCGACCGTGTTAATCTCTTGACAATCTGGCGAGCTTGTTGTCCTAGGCTAATACACCAACAGCAGATTTCTGTATAATAAAGGGCTACATATTGTCAATCTAAATGATCTGCTTTTAGTTTTACTCATTTATTCATGTTTTACAGTACCAGATGGAACATGCCTACACATCAGTGCACCGTGTGCGACAAGACATTCGGTGAAAAGTCCAACCTGGCGAGTCATCTGAAGATCCATGCAGACGCCAGGGAGACCTTTACCTGTGATGTCTGCGGGAAGAGCTTGGCCACTAAACCATCGCTGGTCAGCCATCAACAGCTACACCAGTACCCCAACATCATTTTGTACCGGCTAGGAGAGGCCAGGCTGTACTGTACAGAGGCAGCAAGGTCTGTGGCAGAGGCCCGCAGCAGCACTGTTGTTGACCCTAAATGGCTGGATCTCAAGACAGCAGAGACCTTTGGAAAGGTCAGCTGGTCATCACGTTCGGGAAGCACGCCGGTCAGACCTTCAGGTGGCTTGTGGAGAATGATGTCGGCTGGCTGGTGTGGCTGCTGTTCCAGTACTGCCAGCAGGGAGAGCAGAACGAGCTGCTGAAGTGGCAGAAGGAGCGACTGCTCCGCCAGACCGGCCTCAGGTCCAGTACCGGCACATCCATCACCAGGCTGGAAAGAGACGTGGTGAGAAGCGGAGCTAAGTTGTCATAAGCACTTTGTTTCACCTGTTGGCTGTGGAAAGCAAATAGCACACACGTCATATCAATACTGATCACATGTGTATTTTATATTTCCAGATTATTTGTTGATGAGCCTGTGACTCCAGCGAACCGGCCCGTTCAGCCCACTGGGTTTGTCGTCCTCCACCCGGCTGAAGCCTGCTGCGCTCACCCCCATTCTGCCGAGGCCTCCTGCGCCCACCCACCTCCAGCCGAGGCCACCTGCTGCGTTGACCTACGGCCCACCCCCTGTGTCGGCAGCACCCATACTGCTGGTCCTCCCCGCACAGCCACAGGCCCCCTCCGTCCTGTTTCGTGGGCCATCCTGCAGCCAGAGCCTTGTCCCTCCTGCACCAACAGTGAAGACATTCATGCCTAACAAGTCCTCAAGGCCATGTGGGGCTTGCCACATGCCAAACTGTGGTGGACAGTGGAAGAGGTACAACCCTTTCAAGGACAAAGTGGCTGGAAGCATGCAGAAAATGTTTTCCTACTGTCCATCCACTAGGAAGTCCACTACCCCTGGCTTTTACAATGTGGTGTATGACAACTTTGAACACTTTAAGAGTGTCGTGGATGCAGAGTTGGACAGGAGGACTGTGTAAATACCTGGAAATGCGTGTGTGTATGTGTGTGTGTGTGTGTGTGTGTGTGTGTGTGTGTGTGTGTGTGTGTGTGTGTGAATAACTTACCTCTGTGATGCCACTGTTCCTGTGCCATCTGTAAGAGAGAGAAAGAGGCTTGTTTGTGTGTGTTTGTCTTTGTCTTTGTGTGTGTTTTTTAAAGTGCTTCATTAAGCACTATCTATTTATTTATATCGTTCAAAAAAAAGGCACTTTGCAGATTTACTTGAAGTTCTTTTGTTCGCTTTTTATTTATTATTATTTATATTGCTGTTAAAATTAACTTTGTAGTATCCATTCTGCTCTATGTTCAATATCGAGGCCAATCTTTTAAACCATAATCAGTTCCAATCTAACACAATCAGTTTACATACCCTTTAGTGGTTGTTCATGTTCAGATAATCTGTGTTTTTGTCATGCATGTTGTTTGTCTTTGTCAGCTTCATGTCTTTGTGATGTTTGTATGTATTTGTCTGCTTCAGTTTTAACAAAAGTTTGCTCAAGAAAACACAAAAGGGAGGAACAGCTTGAGCCTTTATTTGTTGATTGGTCACCCGAGTCTATGGATAATCATGTTCATTATTGCACTTTAGCCTGTACAAGCCAATTGTTGATTTGTATCTTAAGTACAAGTGTGTGTTGTGTGTGTGTGTGTGTGTGTGTGTGTGTGTGTGTGTGTGTGTGTGTGTGTGTGTGTTCTTTAATTGTTGAGTGTTTTTTATTATTATTAATGTTATTTATATGTGCCTGTCCTTGTGATGTGTGTATGTCTGTCAGCTCCATGTTTAACTAAATGTTTGCAAATGGTAGTACATGTTTGTCTCTCGTCTCATGCTCTCGTGTTCTCGCCTGTAGATCTGTACCTAGTCGTGGTGGGCGAGCTTTTAACTAAAATGATCTTGTTTATTTGTGTTTATATGGATTGCCTTTTCAATGAAACACATTCTGGTTGAAAAATAAAAGTTGTAAAAGTATTTTGGAGTCTCAGTGTGCTTGGGTTTCAGAAGGGGTGGGGTATTGGAAAGAAAAAACACACCAAAGAAATTAGAAGTCCTTGTGTCTTCACTCCCGCAACCAGAGGTGTGAATACACCCCCACTGTGATGGCTGCACTCCCTGTGTGGTCAAAACAATGAGTTCTGTGAATGGCTCTTATTATTTTTCTTAATTCAGCCCAAAAATGTAACAATTTAACACTTTTCCACTTGATTGTATGAATCTCATCAGCTACATCCACTCAAAGTATGAAAATAATAAACAAAACATCCAGCAGACTAGTGGATTTTGATAATCTAGGCCTTGCACATGACATTTCTGAAAATAAAACCACCCACCAGTGGCCACCAGATGGAGCCGTCCGTTTTGATCCTCGATCCTTTTGGATCGATCCCAGTGTTGAGGGATAGGGACTTTGGGGGGTCATGAGCCATTCCCAGGCGGTCACCCATCCAAGTACTAACCAGGCCGGACCCTGCTTAGCCTCCGAGATCAGACGAGATCGGGCGTGCTCAGGGTGGTATCATTCATAGCTATTATTTCTTTAGAACAACATGATCAGGGGAGAGCGCGAACGCAGTCCCCCACTACCAGAAATTATGCAATCGAGATTCCCACATTTGGGGAATTCGCACGGGTCAGCAACAGCCTCAGTGCAATGGCTGAGCCTCGCTATGGGTGAACCACCTTCTTGATCATGGTATCTCCCTTGCCAGGTAAGTATGAGTTGTACACGTTCAGGTGGGCTGAACGATGCCCACGCGTGTTCCCCAGGAGAACGGTTGCAAAGCATTCGGAGATGTCTAGACTTTAATAAACACTGTAGACCACCGGTCACACGATGACAGGCGAATCTGAAATCAGCGTGATGGAAGCATAACGAAAGGAAACCTGGAGGTCCGAGTTATCGACACGCCACAGAAAGAATCCTTTTTTCTTTCTTAAACAACAGAATAGTGGTGGCGAGATGATGCCTCATGAAACGTCAAAGCCTCGCAGCCAGGTGAACCATCAAAGTGGTTCGACCTCGAAGCTTCAAATGAGTACGCTAGGGACAAGGAATGAAATTATGATGAAAGAAAGAGTTTCCTGTGATGATGTGATGTTTGCTTCGTACAACATCAAAACGTTTAAGAATTAAAGTCATTTCAGTGATACGTGTGAGTGTGCCGTTCATAAATATCTCCCGAGCTCATGGTAGAGAACAAATCATTTGACAAAGGTTTTAAGTCATCCCGGGCAAAATAGATTGTCTTATAACTACAGTAGCCTACTAATAATTGTAATAATAGAACTGCATGATGTCTGAGAACGAGTGTGATTAATTACATAGCCATAAAAGTGATCTTGGAACTGGGTAGGGTCTTCTTTTTGTAGAAATGTGCCAATTGTGAACCCATATCGCGGAACAGCCCGAGATGAAGCCTCGAACGTCACGCGCCACGTCATTTCGCCTATGTGATACGGAGCTTCGCTGGGGGAGGAGCCGAGGTACTCGACACACGCCCCGATGCCTCGACGCAAACCATAACATCACTACAACAGAATATCGTTGGAGTAATTGTAAACAGTGCGTTTGTGAATTGTAAATGACACTTTATTGTCTACAGGCGGACGGGTGTACTCTCAGGAGGAGTTTAGTTTTGTTTTTCACAGTGAGAGAGGGGTGCACCGGTCCTGGAGTTACTGCAATACCAGGTCGATGCGTGGAGTGGACGGAGCAAGCCCCTTTTCCATCTCCCAGTTCGAAAAATCAATTTAATATATGGTCCCCGGGTAGGGGACGTATCAGATATTAAACTGATAAGAACAGATACTACACTTGATCTTAGCCAAAAGGCCGAGAAGCGATGCACACACATGCTCAGACCAAGAGGCTAGCTTCCCAGACACGTCGCTCCACTTGGCGGTTTAACAGACAACGACGAAACAAAAAAAAGACCAAGCAATCTGTGTGCGTGTTTGTGTGTCTGTGAAAGCTGGAGAAATAAACCGAGGTCGCTACATCTCTTTGCTGCTGCCTGCTGGCAGTCTCACTATTCCGTCTGCATGTTTCACAAATAGAGTTTGGAGCAGTGGAGGCTTATATGAGACTACAGGTGAAGCAGTGAGTGAACGAAATGTTGAATGTATTTTCTTTCTTTATTTATTATTTATTATGTTACCTTTTTAAATTAGACCAGTACGTGAGTGCACTGAATTTCGTTGTACTTCTGTCCAATGACAAATAAATATATATCTATAACACCCGGAACTCTATTGCAGCCAATGAGCTCGAGTTGAAAAAGAAAATAGCTTACAGCACGTGGTATTCCCCGGTGAAGCAGTCAACGGAGGATTCACTCAGGTAAATTTTATCCCCTGCATCGTTTGCTAGTTAATAATTAGACATTTTTTTTTACGGTTTGTATTAAGCTGTTTCGATTTTGTAGAAAGAGAAAAGATTTCGACCGTGTCATAACGTGGTCGTTGTGTATAAAGGGAAGACGTAGAGGTTACGTTTTTAGCTGCTGGGTAGACTTTAGTCAACCTATCGCCGTTTTGTCGGTGAGCAACCATATTACCCGTGGGAAGTCTCGTTTTAATCGTGGCAATCTAAGCTTTCCAACGGTGTATGGCATTACTATATTCACCCAAGGGTTGTTGAAATAATAAGCTGATTAATGTGTGTTTTGTGACGATAGCTAGGCGCGGCTAACGACACTGTTTACAATAGTAAGGGCTACGTCGCATACCTGCAAACTTGTTGCTTTTCGGCGACAATCAACGTTTTCTTGGTCAATTTGATGTGGATATGTGTTAATATGGGTAAATGTGACTGTTGAGACAACAGCTGATGCGAGAGTAATTGTAACATGAAGCAATTTGGCGACCGTGTTAATCTCTTGACAATCTGGCGAGCTTGTTGTCCTAGGCTAATACACCAACAGCAGATTTCTGTATAATAAAGGGCTACATATTGTCAATCTAAATGATCTGCTTTTAGTTTTACTCATTTATTCATGTTTTACAGTACCAGATGGAACATGCCTACACATCAGTGCACCGTGTGCGACAAGACATTCGGTGAAAAGTCCAACCTGGCGAGTCATCTGAAGATCCATGCAGACGCCAGGGAGACCTTTACCTGTGATGTCTGCGGGAAGAGCTTGGCCACTAAACCATCGCTGGTCAGCCATCAACAGCTACACCAGTACCCCAACATCATTTTGTACCGGCTAGGAGAGGCCAGGCTGTACTGTACAGAGGCAGCAAGGTCTGTGGCAGAGGCCCGCAGCAGCACTGTTGTTGACCCTAAATGGCTGGATCTCAAGACAGCAGAGACCTTTGGAAAGGTCAGCTGGTCATCACGTTCGGGAAGCACGCCGGTCAGACCTTCAGGTGGCTTGTGGAGAATGATGTCGGCTGGCTGGTGTGGCTGCTGTTCCAGTACTGCCAGCAGGGAGAGCAGAACGAGCTGCTGAAGTGGCAGAAGGAGCGACTGCTCCGCCAGACCGGCCTCAGGTCCAGTACCGGCACATCCATCACCAGGCTGGAAAGAGACGTGGTGAGAAGCGGAGCTAAGTTGTCATAAGCACTTTGTTTCACCTGTTGGCTGTGGAAAGCAAATAGCACACACGTCATATCAATACTGATCACATGTGTATTTTATATTTCCAGATTATTTGTTGATGAGCCTGTGACTCCAGCGAACCGGCCCGTTCAGCCCACTGGGTTTGTCGTCCTCCACCCGGCTGAAGCCTGCTGCGCTCACCCCCATTCTGCCGAGGCCTCCTGCGCCCACCCACCTCCAGCCGAGGCCACCTGCTGCGTTGACCTACGGCCCACCCCCTGTGTCGGCAGCACCCATACTGCTGGTCCTCCCCGCACAGCCACAGGCCCCCTCCGTCCTGTTTCGTGGGCCATCCTGCAGCCAGAGCCTTGTCCCTCCTGCACCAACAGTGAAGACATTCATGCCTAACAAGTCCTCAAGGCCATGTGGGGCTTGCCACATGCCAAACTGTGGTGGACAGTGGAAGAGGTACAACCCTTTCAAGGACAAAGTGGCTGGAAGCATGCAGAAAATGTTTTCCTACTGTCCATCCACTAGGAAGTCCACTACCCCTGGCTTTTACAATGTGGTGTATGACAACTTTGAACACTTTAAGAGTGTCGTGGATGCAGAGTTGGACAGGAGGACTGTGTAAATACCTGGAAATGCGTGTGTGTATGTGTGTGTGTGTGTGTGTGTGTGTGTGTGTGTGTGTGTTGTGAATAACTTACCTCTGTGATGCCACTGTTCCTGTGCCATCTGTAAGAGAGAGAAAGAGGCTTGTTTGTGTGTGTTTGTCTTTGTCTGTGTGTGTTTTTTAAAGTGCTTCATTAAGCACTATCTATTTATTTATATCGTTAAAAAAAAAGGCACTTTGCAGATTTACTTGAAGTTCTTTTGTTCGCTTTTTATTTATTATTATTTATATTGCTGTTAAAATTAACTTTGTAGTATCCATTCTGCTCTATGTTCAATATCGAGGCCAATCTTTTAAACCATAATCAGTTCCAATCTAACACAATCAGTTTACATACCCTTTAGTGGTTGTTCATGTTCAGATAATCTGTGTTTTTGTCATGCATGTTGTTTGTCTTTGTCAGCTTCATGTCTTTGTGATGTTTGTATGTATTTGTCTGCTTCAGTTTTAACAAAAGTTTGCTCAAGAAAACACAAAAGGGAGGAACAGCTTGAGCCTTTATTTGTTGATTGGTCACCCGAGTCTATGGATAATCATGTTCATTATTGCACTTTAGCCTGTACAAGCCAATTGTTGATTTGTATCTTAAGTACAAGTGTGTGTGTGTGTGTGTGTGTGTGTGTGTGTGTGTGTGTGTGTGTGTGTGTGTGTGTGTGTGTGTGTGTGTGTGTGTGTGTTCTTTAATTGTTGAGTGTTTTTTATTATTATTAATGTTATTTATATGTGCCTGTCCTTGTGATGTGTGTATGTCTGTCAGCTCCATGTTTAACTAAATGTTTGCAAATGGTAGTACATGTTTGTCTCTCGTCTCATGCTCTCGTGTTCTCGCCTGTAGATCTGTACCTAGTCGTGGTGGGCGAGCTTTTAACTAAAATGATCTTGTTTATTTGTGTTTATATGGATTGCCTTTTCAATGAAACACATTCTGGTTGAAAAATAAAAGTTGTAAAAGTATTTTGGAGTCTCAGTGTGCTTGGGTTTCAGAAGGGGTGGGGTATTGGAAAGAAAAAACACACCAAAGAAATTAGAAGTCCTTGTGTCTTCACTCCCGCAACCAGAGGTGTGAATACACCCCCACTGTGATGGCTGCACTCCCTGTGTGGTCAAAACAATGAGTTCTGTGAATGGCTCTTATTATTTTTCTTAATTCAGCCCAAAAATGTAACAATTTAACACTTTTCCACTTGATTGTATGAATCTCATCAGCTACATCCACTCAAAGTATGAAAATAATAAACAAAACATCCAGCAGACTAGTGGATTTTGATAATCTAGGCCTTGCACATGACATTTCTGAAAATAAAACCACCCACCAGTGGCCACCAGATGGAGCCGTCCGTTTTGATCCTCGATCCTTTTGGATCGATCCCAGTGTTGAGGGATAGGGACTTTGGGGGGTCATGAGCCATTCCCAGGCGGTCACCCATCCAAGTACTAACCAGGCCGGACCCTGCTTAGCCTCCGAGATCAGACGAGATCGGGCGTGCTCAGGGTGGTATCATTCATAGCTATTATTTCTTTAGAACAACATGATCAGGGGAGAGCGCGAACGCAGTCCCCCACTACCAGAAATTATGCAATCGAGATTCCCACATTTGGGGAATTCGCACGGGTCAGCAACAGCCTCAGTGCAATGGCTGAGCCTCGCTATGGGTGAACCAATTCAATTTTTTTCAATTTTTAGGCGTTTATTTAAGTCAGGCACAGAGTTACATTTTACAACATGGTTTCAAGGTCAAAACACATTCAAAGGTTAACAAGCAAAATAGTTACATTTTACAGCAAGGTCAACGCATTCAAATGTTAACACAAAATTCTACATAACTCAGTGTTCTCTATTTTCCAGAGTTCCTTACATACCACAATTCCATATCGTTCCTTGTCCCTCCACACATAATCCTTGACCAAGGTTATGCTCAAATTAACGATTGATTCCGCTGAAAACAAAAGGCTCTTGTACACCATTAGGTTACGACACCTCCACATCGACTCTTTTGTGCAATTAATCAAGGCCCACCATCTTTCCCAGCCCTTACCGTCACCACTCTTTATAACCCCATACAGGACATCTGATTCCGTTGGGACTCTAAACAGGTCACCCAGCCATGGCCCCAATAAGCGCCAAACCCTCCGAGCCACCCCACATGACCACAACAAATGTGAAACATCCTCATCTCCACCACACCCCACCCTGGGACATCTTGCACTCTTAGATGACCCCCGTCTCTTCAGAAAGTCTCGTGTAGGGAGACACCTCTGAACTGCCTGCCAAGCGAGCTCTCTATATGCATTGAACAAAAAAGGCGCATTGACATTTCTCCACACCCTAAGGCAGCTGGTTTCAGCCAGCACGCCAACAGTAACCAGTCTTGACCGTTCGGGGCTCAAACAACTCTCCATGAAGGCTCGGTCTACCCGACCAACATCCCGCCACTTTCCAGACTTTACAAAGGTCACCACCCTTTCATACAGCGGAGGTCTCTTCTCTGCATGAGGTCTTTTTAGGCACGGTCTTAACCCCACTTTCCTTAGGACTTGATGGCCTACCCAGAACATGGCGAAATTTGGCCATAGGCTCCTCCTATTTTCGTTTAGTACTGCCTGCAATATGGGCGTCAGGAATAGAGCCTCCATTTTCTTTGCTAGATCAGGGACATTTTGACCCCCTTTCTGCAATGGTCTATACATTATCTCTCGTCTAATTCTCTCTTGCTGCGCTCCCCACACAAACTGAAAAATGCATCTTCTCAGGGCTGTCATTACATGCTTGGGGGCTGGAATTGTTGCGGCAAGGTAAGTGAGAGAAGCAACGATTTCTGAGTTGATCACCAGTACTTTCCCCGTAAAGGTGAGATTTCTTTGTTCCCATTGGAGCAGTTTACCTTTAATCATTGGTAGTTTTTTCTCCCAATTAATATTTTCCATATTTTGCCCAATCTCTAGTCCAAGAATCTTAATTCTCTCATCCCTTTGGACCAGGCCGTGGTTAAAATTAGGTTCAGGCCAATTAAGATACAAGATTTCACTTTTTGACCTATTGAGTTTGGCACTAGAGGCGGCGGAGAATTGGTCACACCAATATAGCACTTTGAGTATTGACTTATTGTCTGTGCATAATATTGTTAGATCATCCATATACACGGCTAGCTTGGCTTCCTGTCCCCCGCTTCCAGGGACTTGGAGACCATGAATAGAAGGGTCTTCCTTTATAGCCCGAGCCAAGGGCTCCATGGCAAATATAAACAACATAACAGACAATGGGCATCCCTGTCTTACTCCTGAGCAAACTTCAAAGGTGTCAGTGGAGTGACCATTGATAACAACCTTGCTTAAGCAGTCAGTATACAGCAAGTCAATCCAAGCTCTAAGCTGAGGCCCAAAACCAAGTTTAACCAGGACTTTCCTGAGGAAGGTATGGCTAACCTTGTCAAATGCTTTTTCCAAATCTAAGGCGGATATACATAATGGCAGTCTGCGGTCATATGCGTAGAGGTAGGAATCTCTGACTAAGGCAAGACTTTCACTCATGCATCTTCCAGGTATTGCACATGTCTGCTCTTCCCCCACAATCTGCCCAGACACTTGTTGCAGGCGGAAAAAAAGGGCTTTTGCAAGGATCTTTCTGTCTACACCAAGCAAGGTAAGTGGGCGCCAGTTCTTAATGTCTTTTTTGTCTCCTTTTTTGTAAAGCAAGGAGATGATACCTGTTCTTAAGGATAATGGTAGATTATTACTATGCAAACTTTCATTAAACATCTCTAAAAGTGGGTCTTTTAATATATCCCAAAAGGTAACATAAAATTCTTTGGGTAACCCATCAGCTCCTGGGGCCTTATTATCTTGCATGCTCTGTATGGCTTTGGTCAATTCATTTACAGTTAAGTCACTTTCGAGTTCAGAGGCAATACCGACGTTTGGCTTTAAGAAACTCAAGAGGTCTTCCAAGGCGTTTATGTCAGTCACCCCTTCTTTATACAATTCAGTATAAAAGGTATGTATTAAAGCAAGGATGTCTTTAGTTTCTGTTTTTTCTATTCCATCCTCATTCAGAATGGATGACATGGTGTTCCTGGGTCTGGCTAATTTCCTAAAGAAGTATCTGGAACATTTTTCGTTATCTGCCATGTGTTTAGTCCTGCTACGCATAAGAAGGCCTTTAGAATCCTCAGCAGTAACAGCCATCATCTCCTTCTTTAGCCTCGCAATCTCTACTGCCACATCAAACCCTGAATGGGCCATCGTATATAAACGCTGTAACTTTGCCTGTTGTTTTTTGTATTTGAAACGCTTTTTCATTGCAATTCTTTTCCCTTCTCGTGTGAAAAAGTTTTTGGTCCGACTTTTTAAGTCTTCCCACCACTCACCGACTGACTGGAATAAAAACTGTAGTGAAATCCATCTTTTTAACTTGTCCTTTAGTCTTTCTACTAATTTTAGATCTTTGAGTAATGAAACATTTAATTTCCAGGGATTTTGGATGGTATGAGCCTTAACATTGCACCTTATTGTGCAGTCAATTTTTGAATGGTCACTGAAAAAAACTGGGGTAACAGCTGCATCAGAAACTAAAATGTTCTTTGTTGTCAACAGAAAATCAATACGTGAACAAATGGTGCCATTTGACCATGTATAGCCTGGTGTGTCAGGGTTCTTATAGCGAAAGGTATCATTAAGTTTAAAATCCTTGATGAGGTTATTCAACATTTCTGAACTTGAGTCAAGCCTGACCGTAGCAACGGTCATTCTGTCCTTTTTGTCCATAAGACAATTGAAGTCCCCGCCCAGGATCACATCGCTTCCACACACAAGAAGCGGCTGTATTTCTTTAAGAACCTCTAGGCGTTCATTTAGATCAGGTGGACAGTACACATTGATTATTCTAAATTTTAGCTGGTGCCATTCAACGTCAATGCAAAGCAGTCTTCCACCAATCACTCGTTTGACCCTTTGTATGCAGAAATCTTTACCTTTGAATAAAACCACAACCCCTGACGCTCTGTTCTTGTTGTCCCCTGACCATACAGATTGGCCAAAAGTCCATCTTTGTTCAAATGTCTTGTAATCGTCTCTGTATGGTATATTACATTCTTGGAGTAGAAAGATGTCATGTTTTTCACTATTTAAAAAGGTGAAAGCCGTCAGGCACTTCACAGGGTCATTAAGGCCTCTAGTGTTCAGGGATGAGATGGAGAGGACAGGCATCAGGATAGTGAGTGTGGGGGGGGGGGGGGGCAAAAACTATATTTGGTCTTTCCTGATCTTTTTTGGTCGTTTGGGTCTAGCTAGAGGCTCCGGATTGTGGGTTTCCCTGATGTGCGTGACAGCAGTAAAGGCCTCCACCTGCTCGTCTTCGAGAAAGGAGGGTTTTTTTTCAGGGGACGATGACCATTTTGTTCCGGGATACGTGGAAATCGTCAGGAGAGATGGCTCACCTGATGATGAAGAATTAATCTGACGTTTCTTGGAATGTGCTGATTGGTCGGGTGGGCTTTCAAACAATGGTATAGCCGGAGGAGTTTCTAGTGCTTCCAACAGTGGGTTCCCCCTCTTAGCGGGCATTTCGGGATCCGTTATATCAGGAATGTTAGCCAGCAGGAATTCTAACATGTCACCTGCTTCCTGGAGAGTTGCCGGAGATTTCCTTCGCTGGATGCCCTGTTCTGGCCTGGGGGTGGATTCCGCTTGCTGTGCAGGCCGGTGGTCGATCGCTGGGGCAAGGGTGGCGTCGATGGCAGTGGACCCTACATAATCATCCGGTATGGGGTCTGCAGCCCCGTCCAATATTGGTTCATTATCTGGGGCTGCATCCGGTTCTTGGGGAACGAGCAGCACCTGGTGTATTGGTTGGTCCTCGTTAAGACCTTGGTTCATCGGGAAGTTGTTGGTGATAGTGTTGAGCTTCACTCGGTTGGAGTAGGCTTTGGGACAGTCCCCGAATCTGTGGCTGGTTGAAGAACACAAGCTGCATTCTAGTGGGGTTGTGCACTGGTCTGTGTTGTGGTCTGATGCTTTGCACCTTTTGCAGTTGTTGCTTGGACAGGCGGCCGCAAGATGGTCCAGGCTTCCACACCTCCTGCACTGCTTGGGTTGGCCAGGGTAGAAAGCAGAGCCACGGAATGCTCCCAGCTGGATCGTGTTGGGGATGTGTTGGACTGCTCCCTCAGCCCGTCGTAGACGCACCTGGAAGCGTCTGGTTCCTGTTTTTACTCCATCGATGTCGGTAACCTCCATTCCATTGGTGACATCGCAAAACCTCGATAACCAGGTCCACACGTCTTGATTTCTAACTTTTTCAGAAAGGATAATCACGTGGACTGTCTTTACATCTCTTTCTGCCAGTGGTATCATTGTGATCTTCTTGAAGCTCGGTGCTGATCTCTTCTTCTCATCAAATCGTTGCATACAAAGGTCAAAGTTCTGCACTGTTGTGAAGACAACTTCATATATCTTCTTACCCGGGAAGGCAAAAACGTAATCCAGTTCGTTGGTCGAAAACTGAAGGTCTTTCTGGAGAATTTGTCGACTGAACTGAAGCCGGTCCATTTCGAGGTCTTCTAGGAGGTTGAATCTCACTGCATTCCTTCGATTCTGTTGGGCGGCCATGGCAACTGCCGGAGGAGTTGATGAAGCCATGGCCGGCTTAGCTAGACTGCTTGTTCTGTCCGCAATTCACTGTGTCCCATACAACGCTCGACTACAGACTTGCTAGCGAACCACCTTCTTGATCATGGTATCTCCCTTGCCAGGTAAGTATGAGTTGTACACGTTCAGGTGGGCTGAACGATGCCCACGCGTGTTCCCCAGGAGAACGGTTGCAAAGCATTCGGAGATGTCTAGACTTTAATAAACACTGTAGACCACCGGTCACACGATGACAGGCGAATCTGAAATCAGCGTGATGGAAGCATAACGAAAGGAAACCTGGAGGTCCGAGTTATCGACACGCCACAGAAAGAATCCTTTTTTCTTTCTTAAACAACAGAATAGTGGTGGCGAGATGATGCCTCATGAAACGTCAAAGCCTCGCAGCCAGGTGAACCATCAAAGTGGTTCGACCTCGAAGCTTCAAATGAGTACGCTAGGGACAAGGAATGAAATTATGATGAAAGAAAGAGTTTCCTGTGATGATGTGATGTTTGCTTCGTACAACATCAAAACGTTTAAGAATTAAAGTCATTTCAGTGATACGTGTGAGTGTGCCGTTCATAAATATCTCCCGAGCTCATGGTAGAGAACAAATCATTTGACAAAGGTTTTAAGTCATCCCGGGCAAAATAGATTGTCTTATAACTACAGTAGCCTACTAATAATTGTAATAATAGAACTGCATGATGTCTGAGAACGAGTGTGATTAATTACATAGCCATAAAAGTGATCTTGGAACTGGGTAGGGTCTTCTTTTTGTAGAAATGTGCCAATTGTGAACCCATATCGCGGAACAGCCCGAGATGAAGCCTCGAACGTCACGCGCCACGTCATTTCGCCTATGTGATACGGAGCTTCGCTGGGGGAGGAGCCGAGGTACTCGACACACGCCCCGATGCCTCGACGCAAACCATAACATCACTACAACAGAATATCGTTGGAGTAATTGTAAACAGTGCGTTTGTGAATTGTAAATGACACTTTATTGTCTACAGGCGGACGGGTGTACTCTCAGGAGGAGTTTAGTTTTGTTTTTCACAGTGAGAGAGGGGTGCACCGGTCCTGGAGTTACTGCAATACCAGGTCGATGCGTGGAGTGGACGGAGCAAGCCCCTTTTCCATCTCCCAGTTCGAAAAATCAATTTAATATATGGTCCCCGGGTAGGGGACGTATCAGATATTAAACTGATAAGAACAGATACTACACTTGATCTTAGCCAAAAGGCCGAGAAGCGATGCACACACATGCTCAGACCAAGAGGCTAGCTTCCCAGACACGTCGCTCCACTTGGCGGTTTAACAGACAACGACGAAACAAAAAAAAGACCAAGCAATCTGTGTGCGTGTTTGTGTGTCTGTGAAAGCTGGAGAAATAAACCGAGGTCGCTACATCTCTTTGCTGCTGCCTGCTGGCAGTCTCACTATTCCGTCTGCATGTTTCACAAATAGAGTTTGGAGCAGTGGAGGCTTATATGAGACTACAGGTGAAGCAGTGAGTGAACGAAATGTTGAATGTATTTTCTTTCTTTATTTATTATTTATTATGTTACCTTTTTAAATTAGACCAGTACGTGAGTGCACTGAATTTCGTTGTACTTCTGTCCAATGACAAATAAATATATATCTATAACACCCGGAACTCTATTGCAGCCAATGAGCTCGAGTTGAAAAAGAAAATAGCTTACAGCACGTGGTATTCCCCGGTGAAGCAGTCAACGGAGGATTCACTCAGGTAAATTTTATCCCCTGCATCGTTTGCTAGTTAATAATTAGACATTTTTTTTTACGGTTTGTATTAAGCTGTTTCGATTTTGTAGAAAGAGAAAAGATTTCGACCGTGTCATAACGTGGTCGTTGTGTATAAAGGGAAGAAGTAGAGGTTACGTTTTTAGCTGCTGGGTAGACTTTAGTCAACCTATCGCCGTTTTGTCGGTGAGCAACCATATTACCCGTGGGAAGTCTCGTTTTAATCGTGGCAATCTAAGCTTTCCAACGGTGTATGGCATTACTATATTCACCCAAGGGTTGTTGAAATAATAAGCTGATTAATGTGTGTTTTGTGACGATAGCTAGGCGCGGCTAACGACACTGTTTACAATAGTAAGGGCTACGTCGCATACCTGCAAACTTGTTGCTTTTCGGCGACAATCAACGTTTTCTTGGTCAATTTGATGTGGATATGTGTTAATATGGGTAAATGTGACTGTTGAGACAACAGCTGATGCGAGAGTAATTGTAACATGAAGCAATTTGGCGACCGTGTTAATCTCTTGACAATCTGGCGAGCTTGTTGTCCTAGGCTAATACACCAACAGCAGATTTCTGTATAATAAAGGGCTACATATTGTCAATCTAAATGATCTGCTTTTAGTTTTACTCATTTATTCATGTTTTACAGTACCAGATGGAACATGCCTACACATCAGTGCACCGTGTGCGACAAGACATTCGGTGAAAAGTCCAACCTGGCGAGTCATCTGAAGATCCATGCAGACGCCAGGGAGACCTTTACCTGTGATGTCTGCGGGAAGAGCTTGGCCACTAAACCATCGCTGGTCAGCCATCAACAGCTACACCAGTACCCCAACATCATTTTGTACCGGCTAGGAGAGGCCAGGCTGTACTGTACAGAGGCAGCAAGGTCTGTGGCAGAGGCCCGCAGCAGCACTGTTGTTGACCCTAAATGGCTGGATCTCAAGACAGCAGAGACCTTTGGAAAGGTCAGCTGGTCATCACGTTCGGGAAGCACGCCGGTCAGACCTTCAGGTGGCTTGTGGAGAATGATGTCGGCTGGCTGGTGTGGCTGCTGTTCCAGTACTGCCAGCAGGGAGAGCAGAACGAGCTGCTGAAGTGGCAGAAGGAGCGACTGCTCCGCCAGACCGGCCTCAGGTCCAGTACCGGCACATCCATCACCAGGCTGGAAAGAGACGTGGTGAGAAGCGGAGCTAAGTTGTCATAAGCACTTTGTTTCACCTGTTGGCTGTGGAAAGCAAATAGCACACACGTCATATCAATACTGATCACATGTGTATTTTATATTTCCAGATTATTTGTTGATGAGCCTGTGACTCCAGCGAACCGGCCCGTTCAGCCCACTGGGTTTGTCGTCCTCCACCCGGCTGAAGCCTGCTGCGCTCACCCCCATTCTGCCGAGGCCTCCTGCGCCCACCCACCTCCAGCCGAGGCCACCTGCTGCGTTGACCTACGGCCCACCCCCTGTGTCGGCAGCACCCATACTGCTGGTCCTCCCCGCACAGCCACAGGCCCCCTCCGTCCTGTTTCGTGGGCCATCCTGCAGCCAGAGCCTTGTCCCTCCTGCACCAACAGTGAAGACATTCATGCCTAACAAGTCCTCAAGGCCATGTGGGGCTTGCCACATGCCAAACTGTGGTGGACAGTGGAAGAGGTACAACCCTTTCAAGGACAAAGTGGCTGGAAGCATGCAGAAAATGTTTTCCTACTGTCCATCCACTAGGAAGTCCACTACCCCTGGCTTTTACAATGTGGTGTATGACAACTTTGAACACTTTAAGAGTGTCGTGGATGCAGAGTTGGACAGGAGGACTGTGTAAATACCTGGAAATGCGTGTGTGTGTGTGTGTGTGTGTGTGTGTGTGTGTGTGTGTGTGTGTGTGTGTGTGTGTGTGTGTGTGTGTGTGTGTGTGTGTGTGTGTGTGTGTGTGTGTGTGAATAACTTACCTCTGTGATGCCACTGTTCCTGTGCCATCTGTAAGAGAGAGAAAGAGGCTTGTTTGTGTGTGTTTGTCTTTGTCTTTGTGTGTGTTTTTTAAAGTGCTTCATTAAGCACTATCTATTTATTTATATCGTTAAAAAAAAAGGCACTTTGCAGATTTACTTGAAGTTCTTTTGTTCGCTTTTTATTTATTATTATTTATATTGCTGTTAAAATTAACTTTGTAGTATCCATTCTGCTCTATGTTCAATATCGAGGCCAATCTTTTAAACCATAATCAGTTCCAATCTAACACAATCAGTTTACATACCCTTTAGTGGTTGTTCATGTTCAGATAATCTGTGTTTTTGTCATGCATGTTGTTTGTCTTTGTCAGCTTCATGTCTTTGTGATGTTTGTATGTATTTGTCTGCTTCAGTTTTAACAAAAGTTTGCTCAAGAAAACACAAAAGGGAGGAACAGCTTGAGCCTTTATTTGTTGATTGGTCACCCGAGTCTATGGATAATCATGTTCATTATTGCACTTTAGCCTGTACAAGCCAATTGTTGATTTGTATCTTAAGTACAAGTGTGTGTGTGTGTGTGTGTGTGTGTGTGTGTGTGTGTGTGTGTGTGTGTGTGTGTGTGTGTGTGTGTGTGTGTGTGTGTGTGTGTGTGTGTGTTCTTTAATTGTTGAGTGTTTTTTATTATTATTAATGTTATTTATATGTGCCTGTCCTTGTGATGTGTGTATGTCTGTCAGCTCCATGTTTAACTAAATGTTTGCAAATGGTAGTACATGTTTGTCTCTCGTCTCATGCTCTCGTGTTCTCGCCTGTAGATCTGTACCTAGTCGTGGTGGGCGAGCTTTTAACTAAAATGATCTTGTTTATTTGTGTTTATATGGATTGCCTTTTCAATGAAACACATTCTGGTTGAAAAATAAAAGTTGTAAAAGTATTTTGGAGTCTCAGTGTGCTTGGGTTTCAGAAGGGGTGGGGTATTGGAAAGAAAAAACACACCAAAGAAATTAGAAGTCCTTGTGTCTTCACTCCCGCAACCAGAGGTGTGAATACACCCCCACTGTGATGGCTGCACTCCCTGTGTGGTCAAAACAATGAGTTCTGTGAATGGCTCTTATTATTTTTCTTAATTCAGCCCAAAAATGTAACAATTTAACACTTTTCCACTTGATTGTATGAATCTCATCAGCTACATCCACTCAAAGTATGAAAATAATAAACAAAACATCCAGCAGACTAGTGGATTTTGATAATCTAGGCCTTGCACATGACATTTCTGAAAATAAAACCACCCACCAGTGGCCACCAGATGGAGCCGTCCGTTTTGATCCTCGATCCTTTTGGATCGATCCCAGTGTTGAGGGATAGGGACTTTGGGGGGTCATGAGCCATTCCCAGGCGGTCACCCATCCAAGTACTAACCAGGCCGGACCCTGCTTAGCCTCCGAGATCAGACGAGATCGGGCGTGCTCAGGGTGGTATCATTCATAGCTATTATTTCTTTAGAACAACATGATCAGGGGAGAGCGCGAACGCAGTCCCCCACTACCAGAAATTATGCAATCGAGATTCCCACATTTGGGGAATTCGCACGGGTCAGCAACAGCCTCAGTGCAATGGCTGAGCCTCGCTATGGGTGAACCACCTTCTTGATCATGGTATCTCCCTTGCCAGGTAAGTATGAGTTGTACACGTTCAGGTGGGCTGAACGATGCCCACGTGTGTTCCCCAGGAGAACGGTTGCAAAGCATTCGGAGATGTCTAGACTTTAATAAACACTGTAGACCACCGGTCACACGATGACAGGCGAATCTGAAATCAGCGTGATGGAAGCATAACGAAAGGAAACCTGGAGGTCCGAGTTATCGACACGCCACAGAAAGAATCCTTTTTTCTTTCTTAAACAACAGAATAGTGGTGGCGAGATGATGCCTCATGAAACGTCAAAGCCTCGCAGCCAGGTGAACCATCAAAGTGGTTCGACCTCGAAGCTTCAAATGAGTACGCTAGGGACAAGGAATGAAATTATGATGAAAGAAAGAGTTTCCTGTGATGATGTGATGTTTGCTTCGTACAACATCAAAACGTTTAAGAATTAAAGTCATTTCAGCAGTGGCGGCGCCTGAAATAATTTGTTGCAGTTGCTTAACAGTTGCTGTATGAATTCAAGAGGTTGCTGGTCAAAAAAAAAAACCTTGATCAAAACACCTGAATTTGGCAGAGACACGGCCGGGAAGACATTTTCGGCACGGGTTGGGGTGGTTGCGGTCCCGTACGAGGCAAGTTTACAGTACAGTAACAACACAGACTAATCGCACCACTGTGATTGAGTGTGATCGTATCATTTGACAGTTCAACGTGCGCTATCTTTCTCCCTCTCCCTCACACACGCACAGACATAAAGACGTAAAGACATAGAACAATATAGAGGAAGATCTTTAAGAAGGCCAACATGAAAATAGCCCAGCGGCATGTACACATTCACTGCTAGTCCAGGTGGCACTACAACGATAACAAACAACATAGTTCAATCAACAGCCCGTCAGCAGTCCCCCAACTACAAGGTTAGCTGTCCTGTCAATCGTGGTGAATTGCACATCTCAGACCCACCGTCGCCACGGTACATTCCAAAGCATTCACATTAGTTGCGCGATACGTCTCAAATGTAGGCCTATGTGGAACATTAATACAATAGTTGCTATTATTGTTGATACTATTATACTTCATAATACTTCTATTAAGGGCGGATCATACCAGGCTACGATAAACCCATCCTTTGGCATGAGCCAAACCTATAATCTAGTTCTACTTCAAAACAAAATCACATGGGCCCCAAGTCAATATGCTGCGACGGGCAAACTTAATAACCAAACGGCCTACCTTAAATCGATGTCTTGATCACAGGACTTCTTGCAATATTCCACTTTAATCCATACGGTTTAACACACCAACATTGCTAGCAAGCATGTGATAACATTGTATTGCTAATTCAGAACTGTGTAGGCTACAATATTTTCTTCCGTTTCTTGACCTCAGCATAACCCCCCTCCGAACAACTGCCAAGTCCAACACAAGTCTGGCTATTAACGAGCCCATCCTCAGCCTCGCCATCGCGAGTCGTGTTTGAACTTGATATCTTTCGAAATAGTAAAAACTTGTCCATATTTTTTTAGCGCCAACGAGCCGGCAACGAACATCTCTGTCTGATAATCTCGCCGCGAGATGTCCGCATATTTGAAATGTTATTTATTTTTCGTAAGACTATGCTATTAATGAAATTATTGTTTCATGTACATTAAATAATAATTAATTAATATTGTACATATTGCTTGGGATAGTTTGTGTTAATTGTGTGTATGTGTTTTTTTTTAATCTGTTCATGTCACTTACAGAGTGTGCGCATGCCCAACGCTCGGGAACTGGGCACGGTGAGGGGGAGGGGAGGAGAGGAGAGTCCCAGGCTGACTCGTGTTCATTTGAACGACAGTCCAGTCACGGCCCTGAAATGTTGACGCTACTCACTGATTATGCACTTAATCTGGTGATTCATATGACAGGAATGGACTGTATGGTGACGGGTACCGCATTCGGCCATAGGTTTAGTTGAACTTATTTAATACCATTTTACGGAAAATGGCATTATTTCAAATATGTTGTTTGAGTTTGACAAAAAATCAGGGGTTGCTCTGGGGTTTCTGAGTAATTGCTTGGGGTTGCTATAGCAACGGCAAGCAACCGTTTGGCGCCGCCCCTGCATTTCAGTGATACGTGTGAGTGTGCCGTTCATAAATATCTCCCGAGCTCATGGTAGAGAACAAATCATTTGACGAAGGTTTTAAGTCATCCCGGGCAAAATAGATTGTCTTATAACTACAGTAGCCTACTAATAATTGTAATAATAGAACTGCATGATGTCTGAGAACGAGTGTGATTAATTACATAGCAATAAAAGTGATCTTGGAACTGGGTAGGGTCTTCTTTTTGTAGAAATGTGCCAATTGTGAACCCATATCGCGGAACAGCCCGAGATGAAGCCTCGAACGTCACGCGCCACGTCATTTCGCCTATGTGATACGGAGCTTCGCTGGGGGAGGAGCCGAGGTACTCGACACACGCCCCGATGCCTCGACGCAAACCATAACATCACTACAACAGAATATCGTTGGAGTAATTGTAAACAGTGCGTTTGTGAATTGTAAATGACACTTTATTGTCTACAGGCGGACGGGTGTACTCTCAGGAGGAGTTTAGTTTTGTTTTTCACAGTGAGAGAGGGGTGCACCGGTCCTGGAGTTACTGCAATACCAGGTCAATGCGTGGAGTGGACGGAGCAAGCCCCTTTTCCATCTCCCAGTTCGAAAAATCTATTTAATATATGGTCCCCGGGTAGGGGACGTATCAGATATTAAACTGATAAGAACAGATACTACACTTGATCTTAGCCAAAAGGCCGAGAAGCGATGCACACACATGCTCAGACCAAGAGGCTAGCTTCCCAGACACGTCGCTCCACTTGGCGGTTTAACAGACAACGACGAAACAAAAAAAGGACCACGCAATCTGTGTGCGTGTTTGTGTGTCTGTGAAAGCTGGAGAAATAAACCGAGGTCGCTACATCTCTTTGCTGCTGCCTGCTGGCAGTCTCACTATTCCGTCTGCATGTTTCACAAATAGAGTTTGGAGCAGTGGAGGTGTCACGTTAAAATTGTACCGGGGGCGAAAATTGTACCGGCCTACGTCATCGTTTGTTTACATCCTGACAACCTGACAACCTGCCCTGCAACAGACGACGCGATGCAGAAAACATGTTTCCAAACGACGAAATAACATAATACAGATAGCGGATCGCTATCTGAATTAAGATATATAGCGATAACACTTGTATTTGTATTGTATTTAATTGTTTAATCGAAACAATAAAGAAACTTGACCGCGAAACGGGCGATCGCGTCAAATGACGCGTCAAATCACGTAGGAAGGTTCTTGAACATTCTAGACTATGAAACCTGCTTAAAACACTCAGTTTACTAGCTAAATTCGATTAAACAATTCAATACAATGCAAATATAAAGTAAAAACAAGTGTTTTCTAGCGATCCGTTATCTGTATTATGTTTCATTAACCCTCCTACGTCATTTGACGCGATCGCCCGTTTCGCGGGCAAAACATTTGTCATTTGACGCGATCGCCCGTTTCGCGGGCAATTTTTTTTATTGTTTCGATTAAACAATTAAATACAATACAAATATAAAGTAAAAACAAGTGTTATCGCTATCCATCATAATACAGATAGCGATCCGCTATCTGTATTATGTTATTTCGTCGTTTGGAAACATGTTTTCTGCATCGCGTCGTCTGTTGCAGGGCAGGTTGTCAGGATGTAAACAAACGATGACGTAGGCCGGTACAATTTTCGCCCCCGGTACAATTTTAACGTGACAGAGGCTTATATGAGACTACAGGTGAAGCAATAAGTGAACGAAATGTTGAATGTATTTTCTTTCTTTATTTATTATTTATTATGTTACCTTTTTAAATTAGACCAGTACGTGAGTGCACTGAATTTCGTTGTACTTCTGTCCAATGACAAATAAATATATATCTATAACACCCGGAACTCTATTGCAGCCAATGAGCTCGAGTTGAAAAAGAAAATAGCTTACAGCACGTGGTATTCCCCGGTGCAGCAGTCAACGGAGGATTCACTCAGGTACATTTTATCCCCTGCATCGTTTGCTAGTTAATAATTAGACATTTTTTTTTACGGTTTGTATTAAGCTGTTTCGATTTTGTAGAAAGAGAAAAGATTTCGACCGTGTCATAACGTGGTCGTTGTGTATAAAGGGAAGAAGTAGTGGGTACGTTTTTAGCTGCTGGGTAGACTTTAGTCAACCTATCGCCGTTTTGTCGGTGAGCAACCATATTACCCGTGGGAAGTCTCGTTTTAATCGTGGCAATCTAAGCTTTCCAACGGTGTATGGCATTACTATATTCACCCAAGGGTTGTTGAAATAATAAGCTGATTAATGTGTGTTTTGTGACGATAGCTAGGCGCGGCTAACGACACTGTTTACAATAGTAAGGGCTACGTTGCATACCTGCAAACTTGTTGCTTTTCGGCGACAATCAACGTTTTCTTGGTCAATTTGATGTGGATATGTGTTAATATGGGTAAATGTGACTGTTGAGACAACAGCTGATGCGAGAGTAATTGTAACATGAAGCAATTTGGCGACCGTGTTAATCTCTTGACAATCTGGCGAGCTTGTTGTCCTAGGCTAATACACCAACAGCAGATTTCTGTATAATAAAGGGCTACATATTGTCAATCTAAATGATCTGCTTTTAGTTTTACTCATTTATTCATGTTTTACAGTACCAGATGGAACATGCCTACACATCAGTGCACCGTGTGCGACAAGACATTCGGTGAAAAGTCCAACCTGGCGAGTCATCTGAAGATCCATGCAGACGCCAGGGAGACCTTTACCTGTGATGTCTGCGGGAAGAGCTTGGCCACTAAACCATCGCTGGTCAGCCATCAACAGCTACACCAGTACCCCAACATCATTTTGTACTGGCTAGGAGAGGCCAGGCTGTACTGTACAGAGGCAGATTAATTAAGAAAGTCATGTAACTTTGTTCACATTTAGTCTACTCTGCTAAATATATATGTAAGGGATAATGCCCGACGAGGTGTCCATTATCAGGAATTAATGGACGACGTGGAGGCGTGAACCGTCCGACGCGAAGCGGAGGACGGTTGCCTCCGCGAAGTCCATTAATTCCTGATAATGGACACCTCGAAGGGCATTATCCCGCTTATACCACGGTCACTTACCAACGGTGACCAAATTAAGACCATTAATTTATATTTTCATGCGTTTTACAATCTGAATATAAAGTTTTCCACAAAACATACATTTGTTTCCCTGGTTATGCCTGAGGGTCCGACTAATACCCGGAACCACCATTACACGCCCGTTGGGTTCTCATGCAATGGAAACGTTGTTCACTCCTCCAGTAATTAGGACGGACCATAGCTACGACTTTAGAACGGGAGGTAGCGGGAGGTATTATAGTCCGCTGAGCTTTGTTTTGTTTCCCGTTGCTATGGTTACTACTATTTTAGAGACGATACGCCAGCTAGCGCATTAATTGAGAACGGTAAACAGACAATTTGACGGAACTACTTGTCCAGGTGTCCGTATATCAGGAGTTAATGCACACCCTGCATCCAATCAGAATCGAGTATTCCCGCAGACCGTGGTATAAGTAGGGATAATGCATAGAACGCCGGTCATTATCGGGAAAATAAGCCCCACCAGGGCGAACAGTACACCGACGCGCAGCGAAGGTGTCTTGCTTCGCCCTGAAGGGTCTTATTTTCGATATTGACCAGCGACGTTCTATACATTAGCCCGCTTATTACACGGCTACTGCCAAAACGAAAAAATAACTTCACATGCTGTATCTTTTTTACAATTTATTCGTTACCAGCATTCGTAGTGTTGATCAGCAGAGGGGTTGACAAGTCACCGGACCCATGCAAGTGAACGGAGCGCTCCACGGCATTGAGAAGACCCGTGTAATAAAGACCTAGGCTATAATATTTCTGTTTATGGCATAGATTTCTCCTCAGATTAGGCTAATAAACCAATGATAAAATAAAAATAAAAACGCTCGATCAAAGGCCAGGCCCGAGGATAGTGGTGGGATATACCGGCCCGCGGGTCGGGTCGGGTCGGGTCGGGCTCGGGCTCGGGCAGAGAATCTAAACACTGACTAGAACTAGGCCTACTTAGCAGGTGTCTGTAGGCCTATATCAGTAGATAATACACACCCTGCAGCCAATCAGAAACGAGTATTCCCCCAGACTGTGGTATAAACAATATTATTCACGAGTTATAATCAACCCCTACACATCAATATTAATGATAACCCATTAAATACGGTATGATTTCTAGATGTCACGTCCGCTCGCGACACTGGACTTGCGAGGCATCGACGCGGACTTCCATTCACATAGCCAAAAACAAGACAATAGATCTATGGCTAGATCAAAACATCAAGACATACAATTCAAAAAAGAACAGATGAAGCAGCTACCCTTTTTTCCTTCGCGGTTTGCCTACAGAGCAGCGCACCTGCATTTAATATATCCGTGAATTGTAACAATTTCTCAGAATCAAAGGTGAAAGTAAAAAACGGGTGGCCTAAAGCTGTCATATTGCTCACAGACAAGTTTAAGTAGAAACGGGTGGCCAAAAGCTGTCATATTGTTAGTTATCACAGACAATTTTTAACAATAAATGTTCTTAAGGGACATTAGGGAGAACGCTCCCGGACAGAACCTTAGTTTGGAGGTCGTGCTTAGTGACACGACAAATACTTCCAATTGAAATACATGGGTTTGAAATTTGTGCTTTTTGACACAAACATTTTGAAAAAACGTGTCCCTGATCACGTTTCAATAGATTAAATAACGTGACAGTGTCACGTATTTTCGTGAGACCGGGTTGCGTGGTCCGGGTGAGGGCGCTGGGGGCACTGGGCCGTGGTCTGGGTGAGTCAGAGGAGCGTGGTTCTGGAGGGCGCTGGGGGCAGAGGGCCGTGGTCTGGGTGAGTCAGAGGAGCGTGGTTCTGGAGGGCGCTGGGGGCAGAGGGCCGTGGTCTGGGTGAGTCAGAGGAGCGTGGTTCTGGAGGGCGCTGGGGGCAGAGGGCCGGGACTGATATGGTTTAATATGAGAGGGAGGATTAAACCCACTGCTAGCTGGAGGAGGACCGGTGAACAATACAGCATGAATGAGACACACACACACACACACACACACACACACACACACACACACACACACACACACACACACACACACACACACACGCGCATACTCACACACATACACACACACACACACACACACACACACGCAAACACACACACACACACACACACACACACACACACACACACACACACACACACACACACACACACACACACACACACACGCACACACACACACACACACACACAATACGTGCACGCACGCACGCACGCGGACTTGTTTGAAATAAAAACATTTTCAATTCAATTAAATTCCATACCATTGAGAATAAGAGTGGGCTATATTAAAAGTCACTAAAAGTCAGTATGACGGCTTTAGTATTTAAGCTACAAAGAACTGCAGTATTGCCAGGATGACTATAGGACCCTATGGTAAATGAAATAGTTTTATAATTTTCAAAAAACAACCTGTAATAGGCTACCTGACTGGTTTTGCCTTGAAGGGAAACACATTTCAATTTTGCCTATTCAGTTTTGTCTCTACTGAAAATGGTCAGCTTCTATGAAATCCAAGCGAGCTGAGCCGATGCTAAAAGGTGACGTCGGCAGACGGCCGGCCACTGATTGGCCAGAGAGTGTGACAAAGTCACGAGAGCGACATGGCAACCATGCTGGTAACAGCCATAGCAGCGCCGCAGCCAACATATTCCACTTCTTCAACTTCTTCAACATGCCAGCTAATAATACGAACACGAATACCATCGCATCGATGTCCTCCATTGTTGTTATGTGGGTTCTGTCCATGTGTGGGTTGCGTAGGTGTTGTTTGCGTCCCGTACAAAAATACGTCACAGCCCTTTCGCGCAGCCGACCCCGCCCACGTCCAGGAGGTACTATTTGCGGTGGAAAAGGACCTGTGCTGCTACCGTGTCGAGTCGTGTTGAGTCGTGTCGTGTCGAGGATGAAGTCAGTCGCCTGCCGTAGCCTGGTGGGCCCGCCTGAGGGCTCTGTCATAAGCCTCATTGTTGAAAGGCCCTAAACCAGTGCTGAGATCCAGTAGGATCCCAGCATAGTGTTCTTTAGAGCAGTCAGGTTCTGGTTCATCCACTTCGTAGTGTTATCTTTTATTTTATTTAGGACCGTGTCGTTTGGAGCAGCTGGCTTGATGAATGGTCAGGTGAGCTACCTTTTGACCCATCCCTATCGGAGGGGAGCCTCTTGTGGTTGCTTCTTCAAGAATCTCTATGTGATGAATACCTTGTAATAATTTGAGGTAAACTTTTATTGAACTCAGATCTAAATTGCTTGTTGTGTTTCTTTCTACAGGGTTAACAGCTAGTAGAGGAGGCCTACGTGGTGTGGCGTGCCCTGAAGCCAACACTCTGAAGCCATTATGGTAAGAGTTATCCATGGTTTTATGGGAGTGCATTCATTAAAGAATAGAGAAAGGGCCACAGTTGATTAATTCAAAAGAGATGAGGGAGGGGGGGTAAGAAAGAGGGAGGGGGGTTTTAGGAGGTAAAAGAAAGATGACAACAGAAGAGAGATTAAATGCAAAACAAGCTATAATTGGGTTAAGTTATGCATTACCATTGGACACCAGATACTGAAATAATAACCAGTAAAATCAGGAGGGAGGGAATAGGGGGAAATATAATAGAAAGGGGGGTGGTTAATCATAGAATAAAAATAACTAAACAGATACTGTAACAGAGGAGAAAAAATACTAATGTTCTTTGTCCATTTGTGGAGAGGTAGGCTGTAGCAGTGGGAGGGGGAGGGGGAGGGGGAGGGTGAGGGTGAGGGTGAGGGTGAGGGTGAGGGTCAGGGTCAGGGTGAGGGTGAGGGTGAGGGTGAGGGTTAGAGGGAGGGTGAGGGTGAGGGTGAGGGTGAGGGTGAGGGTGAGGGTGAGGGTTAGGTTTAGGACGCTAAGGACGGTCATTGGGACCCGACACACGTCAGCTCGTCTCAAAGTCGAGTGGTGGTCCTAGATGCTTTAGTGCTGACTTAATAGTCAAATTAATCAATGTGTGTGTGTGAGTGTGTGTGTGTGTGTGTGTGTGTGTGTGTGTGTGTGTGTGTGTGTGTGTGTGTGTGTGTGTGTGTGTGTGTGTGTGTGTGTGTGTGTGTGCGTGTCTGTGTTTAATCTGTTAACACAGAGGTCTACCAAGCCTCTCTGGTGCTCTTCTGTCCGTTCGGTTGCTTCACTTATTTCCACTTCAACTGTTGAGGTCCACCTGGTAACTAATGACGCCACCGCCTTTCTGAATTCCCATTGGTCGAGCGGGTCCGCCTCCTC